>NC_042616.1:522434541-522609202 GCF_901001135.1 Rhinatrema bivittatum
TGGACAAATTGGTGGACCAATTGGAAAACTGGAAAGGGCCTTGCAAGAGCATGTTTTAAAGTCCATTGACATGCTTGTTTAAAAGTCTACAAAGTCCTATGAAAGACACACACGCCAGCTGTGCTTGAGTAATTCTTAAAATTAGAAGCCTACTTATGCACGATTGTTGTATTTTAAAACATATGTGCGCAAGTGCACACACAATAAAAAATTCCAGTGTATCTTTGCTTGCACGCGCACTCATTTAAAAATTTCCGCCTTAGTGATTTACAATCAGGATCTTGTATTTTGGAACTATCTGGAGAAATTAACAAGATCTTTTTAACTCGATGGTCCCTTCAGATAGAGCATGTGTGCAACAGAAAGAAGTATACATACAGTTTCTCCATCCTGGATTTTAGTACTGCATGTGTGTGACTGTTATCATCCAATGATTTCCTGTTCAGTTTTCTACTCTTAGACAGATGGAAACCCAAACTACTTCTCTTCCAGGCTGACAGGGTTTATTTTTCTCTCTCTCCTGATAGGCAAGGGGATTTTTTTCTCACTTACCTTCAACATCCTCTTCACTTGGCTCTGGCTCTTCCTCTGCACAAACTCCCAATTAGCCATACTGTCTCCTTCCTAGTTCTTCTGACACCTTCTGATTGGATACTAGCAGTGACAGTCATAGTTCAGAGTCCTGCTTCAGTGTTTGTGTGAGATCCAGTGCATTAACCCTGTAATTACAAGTAGTTAGTATTCTGACAGAAGAAGGCACATGTACCTGCAGAATCACTGAACAGGAGAAAACAAATCTACAGGCCTATTCAGTAAATCTGGGAGAACAAACTAGCAAAACTAGACCAATCCTATATCTTCCACTACCTGAATGACTGAATACCCCTATTCAATAATACTATTTCTAATAAAGCAATAGATAACAATGTCTTATCTAATATATAATAGTCTTGTCTAATTGTTATATTTCAGAAAAAATAATATACTGTATATCATAACATCTTTCAATAATAAACACATTAGAATTAGACACGTTTTGTTAGGTGATACAAGCCTTCTTTTTAAATCAGTAAGAATACTTTTAAAAACTGCATTTAAAAAAAATCAGCAAATGTACTAGGAGCTTTGTATGAAAGATTCACAATGGGCTTAGCTTCTCTTCCAGCTTTTCTGACATTGCTAGTACCACCAACCTCCATTTGAAGAAGGTTTTCACTTATGAGTAGGGTTGGTAGCTTTCAAACCGGCAAATGTGTGAACCTTTGCGTGCATACGTTGGCCTGCGTCCAGGCGCATAGCCATTTTATAACATAAGCATGCAAATATGCATATGCATGCAAATCATAAAATAGGCTGGCCATGTGCACATGTGCACCACATTTTAAGTGGGCATATGCATATGCATGCAAATCCCGCTTCTATCACGTAAATCAGGGGATTTTAAAAGAAGCATGTGCTAACCCCGTTCCCAGTTTTACCAGTTCATCCCCAGTTCACCCAGTTAAGAGATAGGTCCTCCAATACCCCTGGTTTGATAGCCTTTACTCCCTCCAGTTAGCCCCAACCCTTAAAACTCAACAGACCTGCCCAGTTTTCTTTGAAATTTAACTTACACAACATCCATAGCAGAAGTAAAATTAAGTGGCAGGGGGGTCTCGGCGTGTGCCAAGTCACATCAGTATTTACGTGCACATCTTGGTTCAAACCTCGAAATGCCCATGCCCCACCCAGACCATGTCCGCTAGGGATGTGAATCGTTTTAGGACGATTAAAATTATCGTCTGATAATTTTAATATCGTCTTAAACCGTTATGGAACACAATACAATAGAGATTCTAACGATTTATCGTTATAAATCGTTAGAATCGTGAGCCGGCACACTAAAACCCCCTAAAACCCACCCCGACCCTTTAAATTAAATCCCCCACCCTCCCGAACCCCCCCCCCAAATGACTTAAATAACCTGGGGGTCCAGCGGTGGTCCGGAACGGCAGCGGTCCGGAACGGGCTCCTGCTACTGAATCTTGTTGTCTTCAGCCGGCGCCATTTTCCAAAATGGCGCCGAAAAATGGCGGCGGCCATAGACGAACAGATTGGACGGCAGGAGGTCCTTCCGGACCCCCGCTGGACTCTTGGCAAGTCTTGTGGGGGTCAGGAGGCCCCCCCCAAGCTGGCCAAAAGTTCCTGGAGGTCCAGCGGGGGTCAGGGAGCGATTTCCCGCCGCAAATCGTTTTCCGTACGGAAAATGGCGCCGGCAGGAGATCGACTGCAGGAGGTCGTTCAGCGAGGGTTCCGGCGCCTCGCTGAACGACCTCCTGCAGTCGATCTCCTGCCGGCGCCATTTTCGTACGGAAAACGATTGCGGCGGGAAATCGCTCCCTGACCCCCGCTGGACCTCCAGGAACTTTTGGCCAGCTTGGGGGGGCCTCCTGACCCCCACAAGACTTGCCAAAAGTCCAGCGGGGGTCCGGAAGGACCTCCTGCCGTCCAATCGTGTTCGTCTATGGCCGCCGCATTTTTCGGCGCCATTTTGGAAAATGGCGCCGGCTGAAGACAACAAGATTCAGTAGCAGGAGCCCGTTCCAGACCGCCGCTGGACCCCCAGGTTATTTAAGTCATTGGGGTGGGGGGGGGATTTAATTTAAAGGGTCGGGGGTGGGTTTTAGGGGGTTTTAATGTGCCGGTTTTGCGATTTTACGATTTTTCGATTTTTCACGATTTTTCACGATATTTTACCCCCCAAACGGCAACAATACGATTCCCTCCCCCTCCCAGCCGAAATCGATCGTTAAGACGATCGAGGACACAATTTACATCTCTAATGTCCGCTCTCTGCCCTTTCTGAAAACTTCCTAGATGTGCATGCTGCGGGAGATTTGCGCGTTAATTAGGAGGCTTTTAAAAACAGCTTGGCATGCTTGAGCCGAACTTCTTTGCGCATCCCCTAATTAATGCGCACGATGGTCTTGTAAAATTCACCTCAATGTGCACATGTAGATCATGATTGACCAGGATTTTCCTCATTCTCTTGAGGTACTGCATCAGAATGTATGGGTTCAACGATTTTATACCCTTCCTTTTTTTTCTCTGCCTCAGTACAATCTGACTCAGGAACCATGACTGGTGTGGGTAGTGTCAAAGTGATTCTCTGATAAGCTTGGAGCTGTGCCAGGTGCATTTGCTGACACATCTCACCAACCCAAAAGGATTTACCTTCTTATACATTGGAATGTATTAGAGTCTCCCATTTCAAACTGGCTATCTTCAGACTCAGATGATGCTGTTGAAAGATCTACATCAAATGTAAGGCTTATCTTAGGAACAGTTTCTGCAAGATGGGTTTCCCTGGATTATCTTGGATTTCTTGTCTCAGGCTGAATCATCCTGAGGAATCTGAACCAAGTCCTATGGGAAATAGATGATTTTGGTGCAAAGTTTTCTCAGGTCCCAGCCCATGTTCAATGGCTTATCTTGTTACCTTGCCTCACAATTTGGTACTGCCCTCAGCCTTAAGTCCCCTATCCCTTAGGAAGGAGGAGGAACGTAAGGTCCAGAGATGACCTATCCCCAGAGAGAAAACAACATCTTTTCCTCCTACGAGAAAGGAAAATCAACAGCCAAATGCCCTTGTACATCCTTCAAAAGCTAATGCCAAAGAACTCCCTTTGAAAATTGGCAAAGGAAACTTATTTTCAGACATTTGCCCTTGGTTCTCCTGCAGAAAACTGATTTTTCCCAGGGAAAACAACATGCAATGTATGCGATTATTTTTCTAATCAGACATAAATCCCCCTTTCCCTCTAAGAGAACACCCTCCTAAGGTAACTAAAAGTATATGTACTTTGGAATATCGTGTACACTTTTAGTTGGGTAAGACATCCCTTTTGCCCTGGTAAATGATTTATAAAATTGAACTCTTAAAAATTAAGAGAGTAATTTTATAGCAGTCCATCCACAGACTTTAGCCCACATTAAAATGGACTTACCCTTTGAACATTTGTAGGTGTCTTTGGCGTGCACTAGAAGTCTGCAGAAGATACATTTTGTGTCGACTTTGATTTCATTTTGTTTCGGGGACTGGTTTTGCTTTTATCCATGTCATTTTTTTTCCTTTTTATTTTATTTCATTTTGTTTGGTTTCAATGCATGCCATTTTATTATAACATATATTAAAACCAAATCCTGGCTGCCAGTTTTATAAAGCCGCCGCTCAATGCCCCTCCCCCCCCAAACTTGGCACTGTTCCCAGTTCTGTGTGTTGTGAGATTACTTTGAAGTTTAAGAGCAGGAAAGGAGGTAGATGAAATGAGGTGAATTATTGATTCTTTGCTACATGTGTATGATGCATGTGTGTGTGTGCTGGGGGAGATGAGGGGAGATGTTGTAGTACAAAGGGCGTGTCCCTAAACTCTGGAATTTTCTTCCAGGAGCAATTAGAGCCCAGAAAGTTTATTACCAGTTTAGAAAGCAGGTTCAAGCATGACTGTTCATTGCTGCATTTGCAAAAGCCTGAGGATGGGGTTTAGGAAATATTGATCTAATATTGTTTACATTTTAGTAGGTTGGTTTTATGATAAATTATAACTAATGGACTGTATTGTAAATTAGTTTGGTAGTAATATTTTATAATTTAGCCTATTGTAAATCACTGTGAGGGTATTTGAGATAGTTATGATCCACAAATGTAAAGAAATATATAGAAGTCCATATTCAACTGCTGGCTAGATTGCAAAGTTAGCCAGATAAACTTAACATGCTAACTTTGCTTGGATATTCAATGGAATGGTATTGGGCTATGCTGCTGAATATCCATGGCTATTTCAAAGTTAGCCAGGCAAGTATATCTGCTTTCACACTTTAAAATTTGCTGGCTAATTTAGCCAAATATATTGGAGTTTATCCAGTTAAATTAGTCCAATTGTTGACTCTGCCACAGAATGCCCCCAGTACCTCCCCCAACTATCCAACTAACTTTTTAGCCAGAAAAAGTTAGCTGGCTAAGTGCAGGGTGATGATGAGCACAGCCAGATATTGAAATGGTACCATTTATCCAGCTAAGTCCAAACCTATCCAGACATTCAAATGACACTGAATCTGCACCTCATAATAAATAATCCAAGTATGCTTGATCCACCCATGAAGCTGATCCTGCTTATGTTAAATTTCAATACAGCCATTGGCCATGACTGCTCAAAAAAACATTTTTTAAATCTAATTTGGTTTTAAATACAGTGGCCCTTTTTCCCCATTGATGTGTAGAAATACTGCAAGGTGATACTCTCTCAAATATTACACACAAGCGCAATGATTCAGACTTTTAAAACTGCGCTGTATTAAAACTATTCACCAGAAAGCCTGAATCATCCAGTCATGTCTGGGTATATATCATTCCAATTTGTAGCCACATAAAAAAAAAGTTTGAATGGGAGCCATCAGGTTGATAAAAACATTAACATGCGCTCCAGCAGTCAGCAGGTAGAAGCAATCAGCTGAAGCAGCATGGCAGACCCATTTCCTTAGTTGTTACCTTCTTCCCGTACATCATTGTCATGATTTAACAAAGATTTATAACATGCTTACTGGTTAAGGCACAAGAGTTCAGCAAAGTTAGGCAGGAACAAAAGCTGTTAATAGAAAGGTAGCATTACTATATGGTAATTAGTATAAATTGCATTAAGACTGAAGTTTTTATAAATGGTGTATCTATTTTAATTATTCCTGTGATGTCTGCAATGTAATGCAAGAGTCAGGTGCATTTATCTAGAAAATAAATGATAAATTAAAATGTATTTTTTAAATCAAGGAAGGCCTCTCCATTACATTCTGAACTTCCAGTCTCTTCTTGTTGTAATTTAGAAACATATAAACTAATCAGACATGTAATATATAAAACCAATTCTTATCAAATAAGAGTTTTGCTGGATTAATGAGGTTGACAGTGTTAATGCTGTTTAATACACTTTGCTCATTTTTTTAAAATTATTTCTCTATGAGGAATGCTCAAGAATATGAGGGGAAACATGCGCAAGTGCACCCATATAAGCATATTTGCAAATCAAAAAGTATGCAGCATGGGACACGTTCACAACTTACAATATTTGTTTTCAGTTGTAAGACAAAATACATAGACGTTAGTGCAGATGGTGACTTGCTCTGGACTAACCACAAGGGTGAGCACTCTAAGTGGGGGGTCTATGACCAGTACAGACTGTAGTTCCAGGGCATTCACTTAGATACACAACCATTAATAACATTAATACATTTACAATTCCTTTACTACTGAATTCTTTCTAGTTCTCTTGAAAGAAGAACCAGAAACTTTTATTTCTTAGGATGGCAGGGGCCAACCCACATTTCTAAACACTACGTATGGCAGTGGGAGCCCACAAATGTACTCTCACATATACTTATAATTAAAAACACAGCTGGATCTCCAGTGGGAATTCCTTAAAGAACAGGCACCCTTGACCTCTTCCACCCTAATGGAGGTTGGGAACAATGGGCTCACAGCTCCTTCCACTACTGGATGCAGGAGCACCGAGGATTAAGGAGGGCTTGGACCCATCCAAGGCACAACAATTAGCTGCAGCAGGGAACTTTTAAACACTTTCAACCTTTAACAAACTGTATTCATCCTTAGGAGGTACTAAGAAGCACTTCCAAACACTTTAACCACATGTCATTCTTCCACCTTCACCTGCTTCAAAGACCTGTCAGAATAAATCTTAGAAGCAGGACACGGGACTGGAACACAGGTGACAACAGGAGCCAAAAGATTTGCATATACTGAGTCTCCATGGTATGCAAATATACCTAATGCATATTCATTGTGGATATCCTGAAAACCCAACTGGCTGGGGGTCCCCAGGACAGGTTTGGGAAGCCCTGATGTAGAGCCTGATGAGGAAAAAGCAAAATCACTCAACACATATATTTGTTCGGTGTTCACTGTAGAAAGGCCTGGAGCAGGATCACATAAAACGATCACAAATAATATTGAAAGTGAGGTAAATCTCAAGCAATTTTCAGAACAGTGTTTATGAGGAGAACTAAATTTAAACTAGATAAAGGGATGGGGCCAGATGAGATATATCCGAAGATACTAAGGGAACTTAGAGATGTCTTGGTAGCTCCGCTGGCTAACTGGAAATGGGATGGAAGATGTTTTTCCTATTCATAAAAGTGAAAATAAGGAGGAGACTAGGAACTACAGACCACTTTGTCTGACTTCTGAGGTGAGCAAACTGATGAAATTGCTGCTAAAACAGAGGATTGTTCAATTTTTGGAATCACGGGGATTGGAAGATCCAAGGCAGCATAGTTATACCAGAGGTAAGTCTTGTCACATGAATCTGATCAATTTATTTGATTGGGTGACCACAGAGTTGGAGCAAGGGACAGCACTACAAATATTTTATTTGGATTTCAGCAAGGCCTTTGACTGGGATCTACTAGACTTATATATAAATTTAGCACTCTTAGTTTAGAACCTAAAGCAGTGATGGTGAATTCCAGTCCTCAAGTGCCATAAACAGGCCAGGTTTTCAGGATATCCACAGTGAATATGCATGAGATAGATTTGCATACAATGGAGGCAATGCATTCAAATCTTTCTCATGCATATTCATTGTAGATATCCTGAAAACCTAGCCTGTTTGTGGCGCTCGAGGACTGGAATTCGCCATCACTGATCTAGAGTGACTGACTGATCGAGTTAGAAAATGGTTGAGTGGGAAGTGAAAAAGGGTAATAGTAAATGGAGTTTTCCCTGAGGAGGGAGGTGTTACTAGCGGTGCACCAGTCCTTTTCAACATTTTTGAGTGATATAAAGGAAAGATTGTTGGGAATGGTTTGTTTTTGCCAATGATATCAAATTTGTAACAGGTTGGACAGCCAGAAAGGTGTGAAAAACATGAGAAAGGATCTAATGAAGCTCAAAAGTGGTCTAAGATCTGGAAGCTAAGATTTAATGCAAAAAATGCAGAGTAATGTATTTAGGATGCAAAAATCCAAGGGAAAACTACTGTATTGGAGATGAAAGTATCACAAAGGAAGCATGAGATCTGGGGATGATTGCATCTGATGATCTTAAGGTGGCTGAAAAGTGGATAAATTGATGGTAAAAGTAGGACAGATGCTTGGCAGCATAGGGAAAGGAATGATTAGTAGAAAAAGGGAGGTGCTATTGCCCCTGTATAGGTCCCTAATGAGACCTCATTTGAAGTACTGTATATAATTCTGGAGAGCGCACCTTCAAAAGAATTTAAACAGGATGGAAACAGTCCGAAGTGTGGTTGCTAAAATGGTCAGTGATCTTCATTCTAAAGCATATGGGGATAGACTTAGAGATCTAAACAACAAGTACACCATGGAGGAAAATGGAGTTAGGGGAGATAATATAGAGACATTCAAATATCTCACAGGTTTCCATGCATATGAGGTAAGCATCTTTCAATGGAAAGGAGACTCTAGAATGCGGGATCATGCAATGAGGTTGAAAGGCGGTACACTCAAGAATAATCTTAGGAAATATTTCTTTAAAGAAAGGATGGTGGATGCATGGAGCGGCCTCCTGGTGGAAGTGGTAGAGACAAAAACAGTATCTGAATTCAAAAAGCAAAGGATAAATACAGGGGATCTCTAAGGAAGAGATGAGAATTATACTGCTAAATTAATTGGGCAGATAGGCAGACTAGATAGGCCATATGGTCTTCTTCTGACATCATGTTTCTATTTTTCTCTGTTTCTAATAATGGACTTTTTTCTCCAGAAACTTATCTAAAGCTCTTTAAAATCCAGCAATGCTAGTCATCTTTATCAAATCCTCTGGCAACAGATTCCACAGCTTAATAGTCTGTTGAGTGAAAAAGTAATTTTTACAATCTGTTTTGAATCTGCTGGCGTGTCCCTTTGTTTTATTTTATTCGAAAGAAGAAATAACCATCCTTTATTTATCCAATATACACTCATTTAACTATAAAAGTAGAAAGTTGTCCCGAACCTGCATTACTGGTATACAAATGAGTGGCTCTGCTTTCCACCCCTGAAAAGTTTCCCACTCCTGCAGCAGGAAGGATGAGAGCTGTCCTAGAAGCAGTAGTTAAATATAGGCCTCAGTGCCAGCAGGCCTCTACCCTCTGGCAGTGGAGGAGAGACGGAGACCTGTAGTGATGCTGGAGAGGCTGGAGTGCCAGCAGAGACCACACCCTCCTCTGGCAGAGGACAGACAGACACCTGCAGAAGCACTGAAGAGGTGGATTACCAGCAAGGACACCACTCCCCTCTGGCAGTGAAAGTGCTGGTGAGGCCAGAATGCTGGCGGGGATCCCACCAGTTGAAAATGGAGAGGGACACTGGATGCTAGCAGGGCCCCCATCCTTCCATTGGTGACAGGTATAGAGATCTGTGGCTGCCGAAGATAGAGCCACCAGGTATGATGAAGAAAGAGGTAGAAGGTTAGAAAAAGTAGAGAGAAAAGGGAAATTGAGGGTGTGATAGACCAGATTATGTCATCCTTGGACAGTCTTAGGGTCTAGTGATTTTATAAATTTCTGTCATGTTCCCTCTCAGCCATCTCGTTTCCAAGCTGAAGAGCCCTACTCTGTGTAGCTTCTCATCATAGGATATATGTTTCATCTACTTTATCATGTTTGTTGCCTTCTTCTGCACCTTTTCTAGTTCTGGTCTCTTTCTTGAGATGGGGCAACAAGAACTGTAAACAGAACTCAGGATGTGGTTGCACCATGGCTTTATACAGAGGCAATATAATATATTCCATTTTATTCCCCTTTCCATTTTCAGTCATTCCTAACATTCTCTTTGCTTTTTCACCACTACTGCATACTAAGCAGAGGATTTCAATGTATTGTCCACTAGGACTCCAACTGGGACTCCCAAGGCCTTTTATTCCATCTCCAACCAGTGAAATGCCAGGTATAGGATCTCTCCCAGCCCCCACTTATCCAATCCTGTGAGGATCTGCCACCGGTGTAGGCAAATGCTGAGGAAGGTCGGATACCTCAGCCTCGACCTATGCAAGGCTGACCCTCAGCCTAGGCCAGAGCTCGGGTCCAGTTTGTTGTCCTAGGCCAGGGACAGGGCCCAGACCCAGGCCCAGACCTGAAGCAGGTCTTCTGGTCTAGGCCTAGGCCCGATGCATTAATTTCAAACAAAAGCAACAAATAAGGTTTGTTTTATTCAGGGACTCTCAATTCCTTTTGCCCCCCCCCCCCAAATAAAATGAATTACCCTAATTTGGCGTGTTTTTGAAATTCACTTGAAATAAATCCACATCCCTATTTAGTACTATCCTCTCTTTCTGGCCCTTTAACCAGTTACTAATCTATAATAGGTTACCGCCTTTTATTCCATGATTTTGTAATTTCCAAAAGAGTCTCTCATGAGAGACTTTGTCAAATACCTTCTGAAAATCAAATGTACTATATCAACCTGCTCATATTTATCTGCATGTTTATTTAAACCTTCAAAAAATTCTGAAAGATTAGTAAGACAAGACTTCCCTTTGCTAAAACCATGTTGACTCTTCTCCATTAAGCCTTTGTCTATCTATATAGCAAATCATTTTATTTTTAAAAATGGCTTGTACCATTTTGCCCACCACTGACATCAGGCTTATCAGTCTATAGTTTCCCAGTTCACCCAGGAACACTTTTTAAAAACCACATTGCCCACTTTATAGTCTTCAGGAATCGTAACTGTTTTAAATTATAGGTTACAGATTACTAGCACAGGTAAGCAATTTAATGTTTTAATTCCTTTAGAATTCTGGGGTGGATACCATCCAGTCCCAGTGATTTGTTACTTTTTAGTTTGTCAATCTGATTTATTACCTCAACCACAGGTATTTGTTTTAGTTGCTCAGAATCTTCACCATTAAAGAATGTTTCAGGTGTGGGTATTGTAGGCAACTGGTGGAATGATGACTCTCTCCGCTATGGTGGCTACAGTGTTCCGAGTGGTTTTTTGGGTGGTCAGTTGGTAATGGAGTCAAGGTTGCAACTCAGAGGGGTTCTACATGTTACCTTCTTACTGACTGGATAATTTTATGTGTTTGGGAAATCCCACCCAGCCAGTGATGCTCCTGGATGTTGGGAGGGGTAGCAGGGAGTATAAAATAGTTGGATAGTTTCTGCTTGTGAATAAAAAGATTTATTGTTTAAAATAGAAGAAAATGCGGTTAAACAGAAACAAATTAAAAAACAATTTACCAATACAATTTTGTCAATATTAAATGTACAAGTTTCTAGGTATTGTATCAAATCTCAGGATCTTATCACACAAGAACAGTACAATAAACTATTTCAGATAAGTACCTAATATCTCTATTATTCACTCAATAACTGTCCTTTATAGTTCATTGCAGCTTTTAAAAAAAAATATGTGAACTATAAGGTGATCCCAATGATTTGATATTTTAATATTTTTCCTTATCAGTTGCTTCCAGAAGAAATCAGTCTTATAAAATTTCAGTCAATGAAAAGAAGTTACTCACTGCAATTCCCAAGAAACAGTAAGTAATTTGTTCTCTGTCCTTCTTTCTTTCTGTGGTTTACTTATATCTTTGCTCTATCTGTTAATGTCTTTTCTTTTTCTCTCTTTTTTCTATGCTTTGTGTTTTTGTGTCCCAGTGACTGCACTCAACTATCTGTTACAGCCAGAAGTGTGGTTCTCTCATTCCAGTGACTTGGGGATGCCATTGGCTAGCAGTTGAAGCTGGTGGGATGACCTTTGTCACCTCAGCCTCTCTTCCTCAGATCCTCAGTAACCTTGGAGCACACTATCCTTGGACAATATTCCTCTCCTGATGAAAACAAATTCTTCCCTATGCTTTAAATAAAATAAAAGAGTGTAACTGGCTACACTATCATCTTAATCTTCCGCAAATGCTAAATCTTGCTCAGTGTGTTTTGCCATCTAATTGAACTTGCTTATCTTAGGGAGAAAATTAAAAAAAGAGCATTGCAGCACAGAGGGATCAACAAACTGGATCAGAGAGAATCTTGAAAGAAAACAGATCACATTATCTCAATCCTTCAATCCCAGCTCCAATATAATGGACACTACCACATGTTTCTTACTGCCAGAGTTGCAGACAATCAGAGACTCCTCTCTCTCTTTCCCTTTGTTTGATTTTATTTTTGTTTTCAGCACTGCTTATCCAAGGATTAAGTCTTAAATTCAGAGCAAAAGTAGTGATGTCTCAGTTATACAGTGACTTTGAGGAGAAATGTTACTGGATCTGAGTCCTAAATGTCTTCATTTTACATATTGAAAAATAGAAAACATAGAAGTGATGGCAGAAAAGGACCAAATGGTCCATCTAGTCTGCCCAACAAGCTTATGGTAAATCTGCCACACCATACAGGTCACCCAATATTTTATTTTATTTTATTTTTTTTATTTAATGAGTTTTATATACCGTCATTCGGAAACATCAAAATAATGTGATCATAACGGTTTACAAAATAAGGTTACAGGGAAAAGGGGGGTTAAACAAGGGATACAAAGTACAAACTGTTATTAAGATTAGGGGATAACATGTGTAAGGATTTAGTTCAGTTTTTTGTTTCATTTCTTATTTATGAAAACCTAGATGTGATGTATTTCATTTATTTATTCATGAGGTTGGATTGGAAGGCGATGATGTTGTGTTGTTCATTGGGTGAGTTGGTATGCTTTGTTGAACAACCACATTTTTAACTCCTTTTTGAAGGTTTTTAGGTTTTCTTGTTCTGAGCTTAGTCGGTAGGGAGTTCCAAAGTTTTGGGCTACCAAGGGAGATTGCTCTTTTTTGGGTTGAGGTGAGTTGATTTGAGTGCATTGGTGGTGTTTTTAGGAGTCCCTTATTTGCTGATCTAAGGTTTCTGCTTGGGGTATGTAGTTGTATGTAGGGTCTTAGCCAATTTTCTTGTTCTTCATATATAATTTTATGTAGGATGGATAGGACTTTGTATTCAATCCTGTATCTTATTGGTAGCCAATGAAGTGAAATAAGTGTTGGGGTGATATGGTCATGCTTTTTTGCTCCTGTGAGGATTCTTGCAGCTGCGTTCTGCAGGATCTGGAGTGGGCGAATGGTGTTTAGAGTTGAGTTTAAAGTTTTAAGATGAGAAGAAGAGAGTTGCGGTATTTATTTATCAGTAATTATTTATCAGTTTCCCAGACTTACAAATTCAGTGCACTTGTTGGTTGCTTTCTGAGTCCAATTCTCCATTACCTCTTGCCGTTGAAGCAGAAAGCAATGTTGGAGTAGCATCAAAAGTATCAGGCTCATTGGTTTAGGGTAGTAACAGCCGCATCAGCAAGTTACCCCCATGCTTATTTGTTTTCTCAGACCATAAAATTCAATGTCCTTGTTGATTGCTGTTTACATCTAATTCCCTTTTTCCTCTTTTCCCCTGCTGGTTGAGGAAGAGAGCAATGATGGAGTTGCATCAACGGTATGAAGGCTTAGTGTTTAAGGGTAGTAACTGCCACACCAGCAAGTTACCCGTATGCATTCTTTTCTTCATTTCCATCCACTAGCCTTTAGTTTCCTCAGTGTTTATCCCATGCCCATTGAAATGTTTCACTGTATTTGTCTTCAGCACTTCTCCAGAAGGGCATTCCAGGCATCCACCACCCTCTCCATGAAGAAATACTTCTTGACGTTGGTTCTGAGTCATTCTTCCTGGAGTTTCATTACGTTCTACCAGTTCTACTGATTCTTTCCAACAGAAAAGGTTTGTCGATTGTGCATCATTAAAACCTTTCAGGTACTCTGAAGTTCTGTATCATATCTCCCCTGCACTTCCTCTTCTCCAGGGAATACATATTTAGGTCCTTCAACCTCTCCATCATAAGTCATTTGATGGAAACCCCCCACCAATTTGGTCACCCTTCTCTGGACCTCCTTCATCCTGTCTATGTCCCTTTTGAGATATGATCTCCAGAATTGAAGACAGTACCCCAGGTCAGGCCTCACCTCCTTTTTCTTACTGGTTATTCCTCTCATTATGTAGCCCAACATTCTTCTGCCTTTATCTATCGCCTTGTCACATTGCTTCACTGTCTTCAGATAGCTAGACACTATCACCCCAAGATCCCTCTCTTGCTCTGTGCGCAATAGCCCTTCATTTTCTCATTACATACTATTTTAGATTACCACACCCCAGATACATGACTCTGAACTAGGGATGTGAATCGTTTTTTGACGATTTAAATATCGTCCGATATATTTTAAATCGTCAAAAATCTTTAGGGCCACGATACAATACCAATTCCCCCGATTTATCGTCAAAAAATCGTAAATCGGGGGAAGGGGGAGGGCAGGAAAACCGGCACACTAAAACCCCCTAAAACCCACCCCCGACCCTTTAAATTAAATCCCCCACCCTCCCGAACCCCCCCCAAATGCCTTAAATTACCTGGGGGTCCAGCGGCGGTCCGGAACGGCCTCCTGCAATTGAATTGTGTTGTCTTCAGCCGGCGCCATTTTTTCAAAATGGCGGCGCAAAATGGCGGCGGCCATAGACCAACACGATTCGACTGCAGGAGGTCATTCCGGACCCCCGCTGGACTTTTGGCAAGTCTTGTGGGGTCAGGAGGACCTCCCAAGCTGGCCAAAAAGTCCCTGGGGGTCCAGCGGGGGTCCGGAAAACGATCTCCTGCCGCGAATCGTTTTCCGTACGGAAAATGGCGCCGGCAGGAGATCGACTGCAGGAGGTCGTTCAGCGGGGGTTCCAGACCCCCGCTGAACGACCTCCTGCAGTCGATCTCCTGCCGGCGCCATTTTCCGTACGGAGAACGATTCGCGGCAGGAGATCGTTTTCCGGACCCCCGCTGGACCCCCAGGGACTTTTGGCCAGCTTGGGGGGGCCTCCTGACCCCACAAGACTTGCCAAAAGTCCAGCGGGGGGTCCGGAATGACCTCCTGCAGTCGAATCGTGTTGGTCTATGGCCGCCGCCATTTTGCGCCGCCATTTTGAAAAATGGCGCCGGCTGAAGACAACACAATTCAATTGCAGGAGGCCGTTCCGGACCGCTGCCGTTCCGGACCGCCGCTGGACCCCCAGGTAAATTTAAGGCATTTGGGGGGGTTCGGGAGGGTGGGGGATTTAATTTAAAGGGTCGGGGGTGGGTTTTAGGGGGTTTTAGTGTGCCGGCTCACGATTTTCACGATACTTCAAACACCCAAACAGCAACAATACGATTCCCTCCCCCTCCCAGCCGAAATCAATCGTTAAGACGATCGAGGACACGATTCACATCTCTACTCTGAACTTCTTGGCATTGAATCCCAGCTGCCATATTTTCAACCACTGTTTAAGCTTCCTTAAATAACATCTCATTCTCTCTACTCCTTCAGCATCTCCACTCTGTTGAAGTACCATCTGCAAATTAGACCTTCTATCTCTTCCACAATGTCACTCACAAAGATGTTGAACAGAACTGGTCCCATCACTGATCCTTGTAGCACAACACTGTTCTCTCTTCAGAGTAGGTTCCATTTACCATTACATGCTGTCTTCTATCCATCAACCAGTTTGTAATCCATGCCACCTCCTTGGTGCTCACTCCTAAGCTTCTCATTTTATTCACAATTCTCCTATGCAGGACCGTATCGAAAACTTTGCTGAAATCCAATTAGATCACATCGAGCGCTCTTCCTCAATCCAATCTTTAGTTATCCAATCAAACAAATCAATCAGATTGGTCTGACAGGATCTTCCCCTAATGAATCAATGCTACCTCGGTTCCAGCAATCCTTCTGACTGTAGATAGTTCACTATCCATTCCTTCAGCAGAGTCAATTCATTTTCCCACCACTGAGGTGAGGCTAACCGGCCTGTAGTTTCCATCTTCCTCTCTGCTACCGCTTTTTTGAAGTGAGACCACCACCGCTCTTCTCCAATCACTTGGCACCACTCCTGTTTCTAGGGATCTATTGAACAGGTCATGCAGCAGACCCGCCAACACATCTCTGAGCTCCCTCAGTATCCTGGGATGAACCTCATCTGGCTGTTAGGGTCACCGGTTGCGGCGGCCCGTGACCGGGACCAAGTGTCATGGCCGCCGGCCGTGGCAGGTCACAACCCGGGTTGGGCTGACGGCCACAGCAATAGTGCTCACCTGAGCGTCGGGTCCTACCGGAGGCACCTGCTGTGGCAGGCAGCTTTCTTCGTCTTTCCCGCGGGACTGCTGCTGCTGCCCAGCCCGGTTGCATGGTTCCTCTCGGCCAGGCTGGCTCCTCCCCCTCTGTTGCAGCTAGGGCCGCATGCATGACTGAAGAAGATATTTAAAGGAGCCATGACAAGAAATGGTCATGGCTCCTCCTGGGACTCTGCCTCCTAGTTCCTGTACTTAAGGCTAGGTCTGACACTCAGACCTTGCCTTGGTATTGAAGCTCTGTGTTTGGTTCCTGTGTCGGTTGTTCCAGATCCATTCTTTGTCCCGCTTCTGCTCTTCTCCTAGTGGATTGATTCTTTGGCTCCTTACCCTCGGACCGGTGGTGGTGATCTTCTGGTATCAACTTGGACTGGCTCCGGACCCTTCTCCTTCTTTGCTCCTGGATTGGCTTCGGACCATTCTCCCATCTTCTTCTGGACCGGCTCTCGACCTCTCTCTGGACTTCGACCCTTGGACTGGATTGGGACTATTCTTCAACGTATACTCCCGGACTTCTCACGACCTGCTGGAGGCGCCAGCCGTCTGGAGCCTACGACCTGCAGGAGGTGCCTGCATCCAGACTATCTTCATTCTTCAGGGACTCTCCTAAGTCCCAGTGGCTGTGTCTCTACGGGCTCCTCCCGGGGGGATTGCGAGCTTCCAGGGTGAAGCCTTCATCTCAACATCTTCAACAGGCCTTGCCATCCGACGGTAGAGACTGAGGGTTAACTTCCTTCTCGGCAGTGCTGACTCTACCTCGGAACAGGGGTCCCCTCTCCGATTCATAACACTGGTCTTGTGGCCTAATGTCTACCTTTAGGTTTTCTAGCTCTTCTCATAAATTCTCTTCTGTAAATGGAGTTTCATCTATCCCCATTCATCTACGATCTTGTCAACCAGCAATGATCCTTCTCCAGGGTCTTCTTTAGTAAACACAGAACTAAAGTATTTGTTTAATATTTCTGCCATTTCTTCATCTCCATCCACAAAGGACTACTTGTCACCTTTCATTTTCACTATACAACTTTTGGCCTCCCTTCTTTCTCTGATATATCTGAAAAATGTTTTGACTCCTCTCTTTACTTCTTTGGCAGTTTTTTTTCCGCTTGATTTTAGCTTTCCTGACTTCTTTCTTCATCTCGCTCATTTTTAACAGACATTCTTCCTTGTATTCCTGTTTTTGGGGATCCTTTATAGTTCTTAAATGCTGCTCTTTTTGTCTTAATTTTTTTCAGCCAGCTCCTTAGAGAACCAGATTGGTTTCTTTTTCCTCTTATTCTTCTTTACTTTCCTAACATATAGATTGCTGCCTTTGTAACAGCTCCTTTTAATTTGGCCCACTGTTATTCAGGTTCACTCATTCACTTGATCCTGGTATCAGGACAAGGCAAATCAGCAAACTTGTTAACCTGTTTAAGGCAGAAATGTCAAGTTGTCTTACTTCCAGCTTTATCGCTTGCAGATATCAGTCACATTTATATAAAGATTTCATGTTTTATTTGGTTATGCTGGGTCTAAAAAATTCATGTTTCAGCAATTCTTTTACTTTTAAAACTGTCATTCTTCAATGCTTCAAACTTACCAGTTTTCACTTTACCTTTATTCCATTCTGTTCATGCTCTCACCCAACACATATCAGTGTCCAATAATGATCCCTCTGTAGCTGCCAATTCCACCTGGTAACTGCAGCCTCTTCAGCAGAAGCAGAAAGATCAACACGTCTGCAGCTTAACTGTGTCCACAAGGATCTCTCTCATCAAGATCCGCTCTCCCCATACACTTCTTTTCCAGAAAATTCAATACACCTCTGACAACATTACAGATTTAAAACTGTTCCTCGTCTCAAATGTTATCACTGTCAAGTTTCCTGATAGCATGGCACAGGTGCCAGCCACCTCTATTAAATTGACATTGCTTTTCAAAATAGCAGTGCTGCCCAGAAATCCCAGGGGCTGGTCACTTTACCTCCTTATGGTAACCCTCACTGGCTCTCTCATCTCCAAAACACTACGAGGAATGCCTGTGCTGTTTGGAAAATCTATAATAGATCACTGTGCTTTATTGGACTAGATCTCTGTTGAATCTGGAGTGCTGTCTCAGCACTCCAGATATCAAAACCATATATAACCACCCTGGCACAGATTAGGGGACATATGCAGGGCACCCGATTACCACTCCCGCCTGAAACAAGTAACTTAAAATACTCATCCAGGAGCTACTGTTTTGCAGGTTTTCCATATCTCCCCCAGCAGTCTCTCAAGCAGCTTCCCTAGTATTGCTGGGCCATCCCAAATTTCCATGTGTGCCCCAATACTTCCCTGGGAGTTATGATCAGAGGAGCTTTCAAACCATAAACACTGTTCTTAAATGCTAGCAGCCTCATGCTGCTATGGAATCTTATCTTCCCTTCCTGTTGGACTGCTGATATGATTCTGCTTGTCAAGCAGCCTCCCAACCACTAGAGGTCATCTGGGAGTGTTATGGTTTTGTAGGAAATTGTGAACTAAGGGCTGAGATGAGAGATGTCTCTGCCCACAGGGAGGAGCCCCATGGGTCTCACCATCAGTGGGCGTGATCTCAGTGACGTAGGACATAGCTGTGAGAGAGACTTTATTAGAGAGAAAAGATAATCCAAGGAGTAGGAAATGCAATAACACAGTTCTTGAGCAATAGATATACCCAGGTTGGTACTGTAGATGAAAAGGTCCAGTAGTGGCCTGCAGCGTAGGGTAAATCTGGAGGTTCCTGCAGGCTGGAGAGATACCTCAGATCCGGTAGTGGCACGCAGGATGGGGTATGCCGAGGATAACTGTACTGTAGGTGATGAGGTAGATGAGGTCTTGAGATACAGGAACCAAGCAGAGGATCTTGAATAGCTGCAGCAACACTCTGTAGCTCAGGATATGTAGAAGAAATAATGCTGAAGAATGGTAGTGGCTGAGGTACGGGGTACACCATGGAGACTTCAGCAATGTTGGTATGGTAGGAACTGAAGAAGGTACTCACACAAGGAAGTTCCAGGAGAGAGGCCTGAGGAGCGGTTCAGGTGATGTCCAAGGCAGGAAGGCCCTCCGAGGAGCAAATGCCACGAGGAGATACTGGAACAGGAGATCCAAGAGTGGAGTGGATTTAACAACGAGAGAACTCCTTGCTAACTCGTCTTAGCAATGGGCCGGTAAACTTAAGTACACCAGCGGGTTGACGTCATCGGGAGGGGACGCCCCCGAAGTTCCCACCATGACGTATACAAAAGGAGAACCTGCACTCGTGCGTGCGTGTGCCTAGGTGATTCTGGAAGTAAGATGGTGGTCAGTAGCACCCACGCCATCCTGGGGACTCCAGAGAGGTCGGCGTTGGTTGGCAAAGACCACCATTCTTCCCATGATTGACGGTGCAGGGAAAAAAGAGGTGAGCATAAGAGGTTGCAGCCGCCTAGGACTGATGGGCGCAACAGGGAGCTGCTCCTAAACCTCTTTCCAGCTTTAGTCTTGGTGACCTCATTACTTGGCAGATCCCTGCCTCCATCTACACTCAGGGTCTTGTTGTTGAGACTCCTCAGCCCCTTGTTTGGCCCCTCATCTCTGCATACCTTGTGGCACTCCACAGCCTTCTGCCTTGTGGCTTTCCAAAGCCTTCTTCTCTCTGTGTACCTTGTGGCTCTCTGCAGCCTTCTGCCTTGTAGCTTTCCAAAACCTTTTTGTCTCTGTGTGCCTTCTTGTCTCTGTATTCCTTTCCAGCCTTCTGTCTTGTGGCTTCCCCAAGCCTTCTGTCTTGAGCTTGCTCTCTAGCCTTCTGTCCCAGGCTTTCCAGTGTTTGTAACTTTTGTCTTGTTCCAGCGTTCCTCCCCAGACCTTGGTTACTGCCTGAGGTCCAGGCCAACCAGACATCTGCCTCCAGCCCTGCAGCCTGCCTCTCAAGTCCACTCTGGCTTCTGTCTCCAGTCCTGCCTGACATCAGTCTACAGTCCTGTAGCTTGCCTTTTCAATCCTGCCTGATTTCTGTCTCCAGCCTAGCAGCCTGCATTCCCTGGCCTGTTCAGCTTCACCTGACTTCGTTCCCCTCCACTCTGGATTCCAGTCCAGCATTAGTCTTAGGTCTCTCTACCCTTGTTTAAGGGCTCAACCTGCAGGGAAAGTGGCTGGTATAGGCTGAAGATCCCCTAGTTTAGTCTTCCCTTGGAGTCCTGAACTGTTCCTGTGGAGGTTCCCCAGCCTAGATGTGTCCACAACGCTAACAATTGCTAATTACTGAACAGAAATGCTGGAGTGGATGCCTTTCTTGGACTGACACTACTCACAAAGCAGGTAAACACATTATTTTCTTTTTTTTTTCTATTTCTTTTTTTCAACCTGTGCATATCTAATGGGAGATCAGTATTCATATCTGATTGATATGTCTTTAAGTTACACCAAATGTGACTCTGTTACAAGTAAAAAAAAAAAGAAAAAGAGAGAAGCACAAATAACATTGTAACTCTCAGAAGCCTTTGCGTTTATAATATTGTTATAGTTTGTGGAATATTCTTTATTATATTTTTGCAATTTGGATTTGTATGTTTACAGTCTGATTTGTTTTCCTTTAGGTAATGTAAGCTTAGAATTGATTAGTATTTCATTTTAGGTAAATTGTGTTTGTTCAAAACAGTCTCTACAAATTACCTAAATCTTATATATGTACTGTATGAATGTGCTTATTAAAAAAAATGCATGGCTTCAAGACACTTACTCCTGGTCCCACACACAGCAGATCATAGTGGCTTTCTCTATTCTCGCTCTCTCTCTCGCTCTCTGATTAAACCATACTGCCTTCCCCTGTCCTCCATTTCAACAGACTGATGGGCATATTTTGGTTTCTGATGTGCATTTTGATGAGCTCTCCTTCTAAACCCAATCTGAGCTGCTGACTAGCTGATGCACGCCTGTCCTCCTGTTCCTTATTGAACACAATCCTTTCTTCATTCCACGTACATCATTCTCTTTATGGACTCTGCCCAGTCTAAATTGAAAAACAAAGTATATATTTTGGCTTATTTGATAAAACTGGACACAGAGCAAGTTAAAGAAAATATTTGCAGCAGTCTTCAGCCATAGTTTAACTGGGAGATGTTGGCTTGCAAGAAAAGAGTTGATCAGAAAGGTTAGCTTGAGTGAATTTTGATTTTGTATCCAGAGATCTCCTCTCATGGCATTGTGCATGCAAATATATACTCTTTTCAGAAAGCATCTGGCTTCAGAAAACCCCTGGCAATGGAGCACAAAAGCCAAGTTGTAAGGCAGCTAGCAGACCTGAAAAAAAAAAATCAGTCAGAATGAAGCAATGTGTGCAATGTGTAGAGACGGTCAGACAAACAGAGGAGCCATTCTTCTCTAGCTATCAGTGGTGTGTGTAGAAGGCAGCCTACCCCAGAGGCAGAAAGAAAAGGCCCCAAGAAGGGGGTAACTCGCTACTTCATATAGGAGGAAAGGAAAATCTCAAGAGACTGCAGCCAGGGACCATAGACAGAAGAATGCCAAACAGATAAAATGTCTTTAAGCCCTTTCAGAGCATGTCTAGATTAATGAGATGTGCTTGTATTGTATATTCTTCCAAAAATATGTGTATGCATCTCTTTCTCTTTGTACATATTATTTTGTTTCAAATATTTAATTGCATTTCACATTATCAAGTGCAATCATTACAGTGGAAGGCAATAATACACTTACACGTGAATATTCTATGGACAAGTCAATGACATATATTGTAGCAATATTCAAAAGCCTATAACATGGGTAAAGTGTGTTTACTATATATGTGTAAAATCCAATTTTAAGAGTGTAAATCCTTTTTTTCAATCAGGACCAATGTCCAGTTAGTGCACACTAACACAAAGCTAAAAAATAAAATTCAGTATTTTGGTTCTTTCATTTTGTGGTTCCAACAATATGAAACAAAATAGACAATGGCATTGATATTGTTTCATTTAAATGAATGTGCATCCCTGCCAGATACAAAGGCAGAAAGTTGAGCAGGATCAAAAATTACATTTCTCACCCCCTGAAACTTAACAACATACTTATATGGGTAATGCAACACAAAGGTAGTCCCCATCTGGAGCAATTTAGGTCTAAATAATAGAAATTGCTTCCTCTTGTTTTAAGATAAATGATCCACTAGGGATGTACAATCGTTTTTGCCGAATTAGGCAATGTCAACGAAATTGCCTAATTCGGAATGGTTCGGGAGAACTGAAAAACGATTTAATTTTTTCCGAAATTTCGGAAAAAATTCATTTTTTAGTTAGTGCACGCTAACTGGAGTTAGTGCGTGCTAATTCCCCTTAGTGCATGCTAGCTCCCAATAGTGCAGACTAACTCTGCCAGGTTAGTTGCAAACTATCATGAGTTAGCACGCACTAATGAGAGTTAGCGCGTACTAACTCCCGATAGTGCGTACTAACCCGAAAATCAGGGCTCCCAAAAAAAAAAAAACCTGAACCGTGGGAAAAACAAAATTCACGTGGGGGGGGGGGGCCCAAAACGAAGCCTGACACGAACATTTTACCCGAAGCACATCCGTAAACATATGTACTTTTCTCCTTCTAAAGAAAACTTCACACTTTTTTAGCAATATCTGAGGAGATGTTCCCTATCTGCAACTACTGCCAACTGATTTAATAAAATTGCTGTGGTGGTAGAGACATCAGAATCTGATTTCTCCAAAATTTTTGAAATATCAATAGCATCTAAAAAGGAAAACTCTTGATTACCAGGTTCAATCCTCTTCCCATGGGGAAGATATTAAATTTTGGAACTCAGTGGAAAGTAATAAATACTAGGAATTTTGAGAATTTCTACTGCATATTTTTAAAGATCTCACAAGATATCACCACAGTTTTGGTTGCACTAGGCGGCCCATGGTCCCAGCCCGTGGTCTGCTAAATCTTACCTCCAGCCCCATGGACTTGGAAACCCCCTCCAACATTGAGACAGCCCCCCCCCCCCCCCCGAAGTAAAACACTGACTCATTAGCTCCTCTAGGCATGTGCTTGCCACACGTGTCAGAATTTAAAGGGCCAATGGCAGGAACTTCCTCATGGCACCCTTAGAAGATGTCAGATCTTCTGCATTCCTGAGTTCTTCATCTTTATTACTGGTCCCTGAGTGGCTGTCTGGATTGTCTCCTTAGTGCTGGGGAGGAGCCAGCTGTCATGGTACATGTGGGCACCAACGACATAGGAAAATGTGGGAGAGAGGTTCTGGAAGCCAAATTTAGGATTTTAGGTAAGAAGCTGAAATCCAGAACCACCAGGGTGGCATTCTTTGAAATTCTTCCTGTTCCATGTGCAGGTCCCCAGAGGCAGACAGAGCTCCAGAGTTTCAATGTGTGGTTGAGATGATGGTGCAGGGAAGAGGGATTCAGTTTTGTAAGGAACTGGGGAATCTTTTGGGGAAGGGGGAGACTTTTCCGAAAGGATGGGCTCCACCTTAACCAGAGTGGAACCAAGCTGCTGGCACTAACTTTCAAAAAGGAGATAGAACAGCTTCTAAACTAGAACAAGGGGGAAAGCCAACAGTCACTCAGCAGTGCATGGTTCGGAGAAATGTATCCTTGAAGGATACTAATGAAACAGGAGAGTTAGGGCATCCCAACAGAGAGGTTCCAATAAAAGCAAATGTAGTCCATGTGCCTATATGTAAAAAATCACAGAAGCTAATGATTTCCAAATTATCCCTAACAACTGAAAAGCAGGTTGTTAATACAAACAAAAAACACACTTTGAAATGTTTGTATGCCAATGCCAGAAGTCTAAGAAGTAATATGGGAGAGTTAGAGTGTATAGCAGCAAATGATGAGATTGACATAATTGGCATCACAGAGACTTGGTGGAAGGAGGATAACCAATGGGACAGTGCTATATCAGGGTACAAATTATATCACAATGATAAGGAGGATCAACTTGGTGGAGGTGTGGCACTTTATGTCCGGGAGGGTATAGAGTCCAACAGGATAAAGATCATAGAAGAGACTAGGGATGTGAATCATGTGATCGATCGTCTTAACGATCAATTTTGGCTGGGGGAGGGAGGGAAATCTGATCGTCATGGTTTTTTTTGTTAAAAAATCGTAAATCGGGGGAGGGTGGGAAAACCGGCACACCAAAACAACCCTAAAACCCACCCCGACCCTTTAAAACAAATCCCCCACCCTCCTGAACCTCCCAAAATGTTTTATATTACCTGGGATCCAGTGGGTCGTATGACATAGTGAGGGCAAAGGTAGCGCCGGCGCCATTTTGAATATTGGCAATACGGCCCGAGTGCAGGAGGTCGCTCCCGGACCCCCGCTGGACTTTTGGCAAGTCTTGTGGGGGTCAGGAGGCCCCACAAGCTGGCCAAAAGTCCCTGGGGGTCCAGCGGGGGTCCGGGATCGATCTCCTGCACTCGTGACGTCGGGTGACAGGAACCAAAATGGCGCCGGTGCTACCTTTGCCCTGTCATATGGTAAGGGCAAAGGGCCACCGGCGCCATTTCTATTAACGCAGCCATGGCCCGAGAGCGGGAGATCGCGCCGGGACCCCCCCCACTGGACCCCAGGTAATATAAAACATTTTGGGGGGGTTCAGGAGGGTGGGGGATTTGTTTTAAAGGGTCGGGGTGGGTTTTAGGGTTGTTTTGGTGTGCCGGTTTTCCCGCCCTCCCCCCTCCCTCGATTTACAATTTTTTGACGATAAATCGGGGGAATTGCTATTGTATTGTGGCTCTAACGATTTTTGATGATTTAAAATATATCTGACGATTGTTTTAAATCGTCAAAAAATGATTCACATCCCTAGAAGAGACTAATTGCTCAGTAGAATCTATATTGGTAGAAATCCCATGTGTGTTGGGTAAGAGTATAGTGAAAGAAGGAGTATACTACCGTCCACCTGGACAAAATAGACAGATGATGAAATGCTAAGAGAAATCAGGGAAGCTAATCAATTGCCAGTGCAATAATAATGGGAGATTTCAATTACCAAGAAACCACGGATGGGCGAGATCTGCACTTCAGGCAATATCGCAAAGTACAAATAATGCAGATGAATATTCGATCCTAACAAAATACTCCAAACAGCGTATTATGGTTAAGAAGTTTTTATATTTCAATAGGCAACTCCACAGTTTTAAACGAACACCAGCTTAATGGCGTCCCCCGACACGGTCCCGTGTTTCGCCGCGGGCTGCATCGGGGGGGATCGCCATACAGGAATTCACACAAAAACTGGCAACAGTGACAGGGCAATAGTGACAGGGAGCGCTCCCTGTCACTATTTGAATGCTGTTGCCAGTTTTTGTGTGAATTCCTGTATGGCGATCCCCCCCGATGCAGCCCGCGGCGAAACACGGGACCGTGTCGGGGGACGCCATTAAGCTGGTGTTCGTTTAAAACTGTGGAGTTGCCTATTGAAATATAAAAACTTCTTAACCATAATACGCTGTTTGGAGTATTTTGTTAGGATCGAATATTCATCTGCATTATTTGTACTTTGAGATTTCAATTACCCCAATATTGACTGAGTAAATGTAACATCAGGACTTGCTAGAGACATAAAGTTCCTGGATGTAATAAATGACTGCCTTATGGAGCAATTGGTTCAGAAACCAACAAGAGAGGGAGCTATTCTAGATTTAATTCTTAGTGGAACGCAGGATTTGGTGCGAGAGGTAATGGTGGTGGGGCCACTTGGTAACAGTGATCATAACATGATCAAATTTAAACTAATAACTGGAAGGGGGACAATAAGTAAATCTGCAGCTCTAACACTAAACTTTCAAAAGGGAAACTTTGATAAAATGAGGAAAATAGTTAGAAAAAAAACTGAAAGGTGCAGCTGCAAAGGTTAAAAGTGTTCAACAGGCATGGACATTGTTTAAAAATACAATCCTAGAGGCACATCCATATGTATTCCACACATTAATAAAGTGGAAGGAAGGCAAAATGATTACGGTCATGGTTAAAAGGTGAGGTGAAAGAGGCTATTTTAGCAAAAAAAATCATCCTTCAAAAATTACGAACATAAGGACATAAGAAATTGCCATGCTTGGTCAGACCAAGGGTACATCAAGCCCAGTATCCGGTTTCCAACAGAGGACAAACCAGGCCACAAGAACCTGGCAATTACCCAAACACCAAGAAGACCCCATGCTACTGATGCAATTAATAGTAGTGGCTATTCCTTAAGTAAACTTGATTAATAGCAGTTAATGGACTTCTCCTCCAAGAACTTATCCAAACCTTTTTTGAACCCAGCTACACTAACTGCACTAACCACATCCTCTGGCAACAAATCCCAGAGCTTTATTGTGCGTTGAGTGAAAAATAATTTTCTCCAATTAGTCTTAAATGTGCTACTTGCTAACTTCATGGAATGCACCCTAGTTCTTCTATTATCCAAAAGTGTAAATAACTGAGTCACATCTACTCTTTCAAGACCTCTCATGATCTTAAAGACCTCTATCATATACCCCCTCAGCCGTCTCTTCTCCAAGCTGAACAGTCCTAACCTCTTCAGCCTTTCCTCATAGGGGAGCTGTTCCATCCCCTTTATCATTATGGTTGCTCTTCTCTGTACCTTCTCCATTGCAGGTATATCCTCTGGTTCCAGAGAGCGGGAGAGGGCGTCTGCTCGAGTGCTCTTGGCATCAGGATGGTAACAAAGTTTGAAATGAAAACATTTGAAGAACAATGCCCAGTGGGCCTGTCTGGGGTTCAACAATTGGGCCTCCTTCAAATGTTCAAGGTTTTTGTGATCCATAAAGATCGTAAATTTATGATGCGCTCCTTCTAACCAAGGACATCATTCTTGGAGTGCTAACTTTACTGCTAGGAGCTCACGATCCCTGATTGTATAATTTTGCTCTGCAGGGGAAAACTTGTGCGAATAGAAGGAGCAGGTTACTAGGACTCCTTTGGAGGAAAACTGGCTCAGGTCTGCCCCAGCCCCAATGGTGGAGGGGTTGACTTCGACGACAAAGGGGCAGTTAAGATCCGGGTGACATAGACAAGGTCCAGTGCAGTTGCAGAAAGCCTCTTTCAAGGCATTGAAGGTGGCTTGAGCCTTGGGACTCCATTCCTTGTGGTTCCTGCCTTTCCTAGTCATGGCAGTGAGTGGAGCAGCTAATATAGAATAATTGGCAATGAAGTTCCTGTAATAGTTTGTGAATCCAAAGAACCTTTCTAGGGCGCGGAGACCTACAGGTTGAGGCCAGTCTCGTATTCCTTGGAGCTTTTCAGGGTCCATAGTAAAACCATGATTGGAAATGATACAACCAGAAATGGAAGACGAGTCTGTTCAAAGATACACTTTTCTAGTTTCACATAGAGACGGTTGTCCCTGAGACATTGACGGACTGTCTGAACATGAGAACAATAGGATTTTAGATCCTTGGAGAAGATCAGTATATTGTCGAAATATACAATGTTAAATAAGTATAGTAGGTCCAGGAAGATCTCATTCATCAAGAGTTGAAAGACCACAGGGGCATTGCAAAGTCCGAAGGGCATCACTACATACTCGTAGTGGCTGTCCCTGGTATTGAAAGCGGTCTTCCAAAGGTCCTCTGGCTGGATCCTGATGAGATTGTGTGCCCCTCAGAGATCTAACTTTGTAAAGATCTGGGCTCCTTGGAGGCAATCAAAGAGTTTGCTGATGAGTGGTAGAGGATAACAATCCTTGCGGGTTACAGCGTTTAGCCCACGGTAGTCGATGCAAGGGCGTAGACTGCCATCTTTCTTCTTCAAGAAGAAGAAACCGGCTCCTGCCGGAGAGTTGGAGGGTCTTATGAATCCCTTATCTAGATTCTCTTTAATGTACTCAGAAATTGCCTTAGTCTCAGGTAGCGAGAGAGGGTAGGTTCTGCCTTTGGGAGGCATGGTACCTGGTAGGAGCTCAATGGGGAAGTTAAACCTCCGGAGTGGAGGTAAGATGTCAGCATTCTGTTTAGAGAATACATCTTGGAAGTCTGTATACAGAGCAGGCAACCCAGTTAGTGTCATAGAGTTCAACAAAGTGACTGCTGGAGACACTTGATGTAAGCAGCGATGATGGCACTGGGGTACCCACTGGATTAGCTGTAGGGATTGCCATTCAAATTGCAGACCATGCACCTGGAGCCATGGACGTCTGAGGATTACTGGGTGCATGGAATGCTTCAGGACGTATAGTGAGATCTCTTCTTCATGGAGGGTTCCCACGGAGAGGCGGAATGTTATGGTGCGATGAGTGATGCATCCAGGAAGGTGCTCTCCCTGGATGGATGCAATCCTGAGGGGAATGTCCAAAGTTTGGAGCAGAATTTGGAGGAGTGTGATGATGTCGTCCAAGATGAAATTGTCATTCGCCCTGGTGTACACGAGGGCTGAGGTGGTGAAAGATCGTGACTCTCAGAAAAGAGACACAGGGAGTAGTAATTGGGGGCCAGTAACAGTGACGCCAAAGCTCAGGACCCCCGCCGGGCTCAGGCTCTGCAGTTTTCCAGGCGAACTGAGCAGGCTTGTAAGAGATGTCTGGAGCCGCTGCAGTACAGGCAAAGGTCCTTCTTACGACGAAGGCATTCTTCAGGGGACAAGTGTCCACGGTTGATCTGCATCGGCTCCTCTGTTGGAGGAGAAGGTGCCAGTAAAGCCTTTAACTGAGAACTGGTAGCACGAGCTGGGCGTACGGCAGAGGGCCGAGAGGCTCTTACTACCTGATGTCGCTGAAGTAGGCGATGATTGATCTTGCCAACCAAGGAGATGATATCCTCTAGAGATGTGGGAATCTCGCGGGCAGCCAGCTCATCCTTGAGGGCAAGAGATGAGCCATCCAGATAGATTGCCCATAGGCAGTCCTCTTGCCATCCCAGTTCTGTAGCTAATGTCCTGAATTCTACCATGAATTCAGTAAGCAAATGTGAACCTTGATGGAGATGAAGGAGCTAGTGACCCGCAACCGCCTGTTGGCTGGGGTCCTGGAAAGTCCACTTGAACATGAATATGAAGTGGGAGAGATGACGGAGGATGTCATCCGAACGTTCCCAAAGTGGAGAAGCCCATGCCAGAGCCTTCCCCTCAAGGCGTGAGAGGATAAACGTGATCTTGGTATTTTCACTTGGAAACAGTTCAGGCTGTAATGCGAATTGCATAAAACATTGATTGAGGAAACCTCGACAGAGGCGCGGATATCCATTGAAGCGGGGTGGAGCAGGAAGGGCCAGAGATGCCCGTGTGGGCACTGGTTGGACCCAGCCCCTCGAGGTGGCCTTAAGAGACTCTTCAAGTTTATTTATTTTATTTATTTAAAAGATTTTATATACCGTCATTCGTGGTTACATCACAACGGTGTACAATGTTTTTAGATCTTAAAACAACAGAATAATCATCTAAAAAACAGATACAAATAAAGCATTAAAACATTTAAATATACAAATCAACTGATATACGGATTTAAATCATACTGAAAACATTAATATAGTGGCTGACTGCATAGGCTTGCTCAAAGAACTAGGTTTTCAACCCTTTCTTAAATTTTTTGAACTCGGTTTCAAGCCGTAACTCAGCTGGTAAGGTCTTCCAGGTGCTTTCCTCTGTGAGAAACCGAAGTCTCTCCACAGAGGAAGTCAATGCTTCTAGAGTTCGCTGTTGCTCTCGGACGTGAGCTGCTAGGCCAGGGATGGCCTACAAGGCGGGAGACTCCACCGAGTCCATGGCCTTGGCAACCTGTTGCGCTGGGAGTGGACCCTTAGCTTGGTGCAGGAATGGTACAGCCCTCCGGTCGGACCCGGAGAGCACCTGCCACCAGGAGGCGGAGCACAGGAGGAGACAGAGGCTAGCTGGAGCTTCATCAATAGCAACCCAGGGTTCCCTCAGGTTGAACCCTTGGTAATCCGGGGCACCTGGTCTTAGGTGGACCTTGCAGGGTATCCTAGAGAGAAAGTTCAAGGGAGTGCCCACCATGAACAAGGGTGCGCAGTCTGGGGTAGATTTTCAAAAAACGCGAATAGGCGTACTTTTGCTGGCGCATCAGGCGCAAGCAAAAGTATGCTGGATTTTAGTAGATACGCTCGGAGCCGCGCGTATCCACTAAAATCCTGGATCGGCGCACACAAGGCTATGAATTCTGTATAGCCGGCGTGCGCCGAGCCGCGCAGCCTACCCCCGTTCCCTCCAAGGCCGCTCCGAAATCGGAGCGGCCTTGGAGGGAATCCTCTAACGCCCTCCCCTCACCTTCCCCTCCCTTCCTCTACCTAACCTACCCGCCCGGCCCTGTCTACACCCCCCCCCCTTACCTTTCTCCGGGGATTTACGCCTCCCGGAGGGAGAAGTAAATCCCCGCGCGCCAGCGGGCCTGTTGCGCGCCGGGACGCGACCTGGGGGCGGGTACGGAGGGTGCGGCCATGCCCCCGGACCGCCCCGGGCCGTAGCCACGCCCCCGTACCCGCCCCCAAAACGCCGCAACGATCGGGCCCGCCCCCGACACGCCCCCGACACGCCCCCTCGGAGAACCCCGGGACTTACGCGAGTCCCAGGGCTCTGCGCGCGCCGGTAGGCCTATGTAAAATAGGCTCACCGGCGCGCAGGGCCCTGCTCACCTAAATCCGCCCGGTTTTGGGCGGATTTAGGCGAGCAGGGCTCTGAAAATCCGCCCCTCTGTGTTTAGACAAGGAAATCCAGTGGTCGCAGGAATGCAGAATAGAGTGTCCGAGTGTATAGCGAGAAGTAAGGCCAGAGTCTTGGTATAGAATGGTCAGCCAGGCAGGGTCGGTAACAGAGGTCAAGACTCGTGTTTGTTCCTCGCCCCTCAATTGAAATTGATTTTCAACAGAGTCCATTTTTTGGGAGATTTCTTCCGTTTTCTGGGTGTGCTCGTTAAATGCCTTTGTCAGCCATACTATCAAATCCCATAGGGACTCCATTGTAATTACAGCCGGTCTCTTTATCTCAATGGGGTTTCTTATAAGGTTTCCCATTACCTCTCTTCCCTCTGCCACCGATGTTAATATCTGTGAGGTTTCCTCTTTTCTCTCCTCTCTCCTCGCCCGGGTTTCCAGAGATACAAAGGAATCTGGTAACCTCTCCCGCTCCGCAGCGTTGCCCTGCTGTCCACTAGGGGTGTGGATTCGTTTTGACCGCATATGTGAAACGCAACTTTTTTTTTTTTTTTACTTAAAAAAGTGATGAGGCGAAAACGATCGGATTTCCAACTTATTCAACATAGCTATGTTGAATACGTTGGAAATCGCGATTGTTGATCCTAAATAAAAATTTAAACCCCTCACCCTCCTTAATCCCCCCCAAGACTTACCAAAACTCCCTGGTGGTCCAGCGGGGAGTCAGGACGCCATTTCTGTATTCCTTTGCGAGGAGCACGTGACGTCCGCGTCACGTCGGAGTGACGCGGACGTCACGTGATTCGCCGCGCGTTTGCTCCGGGACCCTCGTTGGACTCAACCGGAACTTTTGGCCAGCTTGGGGGGGGTCACGTGCTCCTCGCAAAGGAATACAGGAATGGCGTCCTGACTCTCCGCTGGACCACCAGAGAGTTTTGGTAAGTCTTGGGGGGGGATTAAGGAGGGTGAGGGGTTTAAATTTTTATTTAGGGAATCGGTAAACGTATGGACATAGACTCAACTTATGGAATTCTACATATGTCCATATTGACCGAAATTGACCCCCCCTTTCGACTTATGGACTTATGAACATAAACTTTTGGTCTGCACATCCCTACTGTCCACTCAATAGGGTCGCTCCTGTGACGTCTCTCACTGGCAATTCTACAGACTCGGCAGCGCTCAAAGGAATTGCTCTCGGCTGTTTTCGCGGATCCGCTTCGGTCAGCGACATCTCCCCAGGCGGCGAAGGGACTCCTCCTCCCGACCCGCCAGCGGGGCTCGCTGCCCCAATTTGAGATATGGAGGATGCATACTGCGAAATAATACGCTGTCCTGCAGGGAGTGAGGGCTCGGGTGGATTGACCCTCACTCTCCCTTTTCTCTTATGAGGCATTTAAACTTAGGAGGAAAAGAAAATTACACAAGGTAAGACGAGTCTTGCAGGAGCGTTAGAGTATGCATCCGATCAGGGAGCCATCTTCAATCCTCTCCCTGCTATGGATTTTTAAAGAAGCACCTGAAAATGTAAGGAAAAAAAAGATTAATGTTCATAAACTACAAAAGATCACAGAAAGAGGAAGACAGGCAATAATATCTGGAAAAGCTAAAAAGAAGCTGAGAAACTAGTCAGCTATGCAAAGAAACAAATGGAATAAAACATAACTAAAATGGTTAATGGGAACAGAGGCAAGACTATTTTAGATATGTTAGTTGTTGTGCTTCCTGGCCGCATTCGCTCCGCAGCTGGGCCTGCTCAATTTTCCCATCCGTCCACGATCTATGAGCTCTCTCATGCCGCAGCCATAGCCAGTTCGTTACGTCCCCAGCTCCCCCGTGCTCAGGCTCCTGTCCAGGTCTCACGGTGGGGCTCGGCATCCTCTATGGCATCTGCCCCGCCCCTAGGCACGCACGTATGGACCGGCCGGCCTCTTAAAGGGCCAGGGACGGATCCCACCTCCGTGGCATGCTCTGATTGATGACTGTATTAAAGGAAGTGGTCTGACACCACTTCCTTGCCTTGGCAATCGGGTCATACACTCCGGTGTCTCTAGTTTGCCTCCCTGCATTCCAGTGTCTTGCTCTTGTGTCTCCTGTTCCAGTCTCTCTGTTCCAGTGTCTCCCATTCCCGCGTGTCCTGTGTCTCCAGTTCCAGCATCTCCTGTGTCTTCCGTTCCAGCGTCTCCTGTGTCTCCAATTCCAGCATCTCATGATCCTTCGTCTCTCCATCCCTGATAGTACGCTTTGGACTGATCTCACGGTACTGACCTTTGCCTGTTCTTGACTACTCTTTGATCGCTGCCTGACCAGACCTCCGCTTGGAACTCTGACTACTCTTTGATTGCTGCCTGACCAGACCTCCGCTTGGAACTCCGACTACTCTTTGATCGCTGGCTGACCAGACCTCCGCCTGGAACTTCGACTACTCTTGTCTGCCACCTGGAACCTGACCTCCTGCTTGACCTGATTATGCCCGTATTGACCTCTGTTACCGACCCTGCCTGGCTGACCATTCTATACCAAGACTCTGGCCTTACTTCTCGCTATACACTCGGACACTCTATTCTGCATTCCTGCGACCACTGGATTTCCTTGTCTAAACACCCACTGCGCACCCTTGTTCATGGTGGGCACTCCCTTGAACTTTCTCTCTAGGATACCCTGCAAGGTCCACCTAAGACCAGGTGCCCCGGATTACCAAGGGTTCAACCCGAGGGAACCCTGGGTTGCTATTGATGAAGCTCCAGCTAGCCTCTGTTTCCTCCTGTGCTCCGCCTCCTGGTGGCAGGTGCTCTCCGGGTCCGACCGGAGGGCTGTACCATTCCTGCACCAAGCTAAGGGTCCACTCCCAGCACAACAGGTTGCCAAGGCCATGGACTCGGTCTGATGCAAACGCCGTTTGTGTGAGAGATCAGGCTATTTCGATGCGCCGGCTGGAGTCTGTAGAGAATTACCTTAGACAACTTAATCTTAGGGTTTTCAATTTCCCCAAAGTAGTGGGTGAAATACCACTGATAACCTTTAAAAGGTATTTGAAAGAAATTCTAAAGATTCTGGATGAACAAATACCAGCTGTTAAAAAGATTTTGTATTTAAAACAAAGACAGAGCCAGATACAGATATCCCCTGTTGGGAATATGGGAGACTTTGAAAATCTGTCTGAATATCTGGAGAGCTCTGAACTTGAGGTTGTGGAGAGACCTGTCCTTTTTGTTTCTTTATTCTCAGAATTTGACAGAGCCCTAATTATGAAATACTACTTTAAAGCTATGAATATTACTTATTTGGGTGGATTAATCCGTATATTTCCTGATTTGTCCTGGGTAACGCAGTTGCGTTGGAAAGCTTTCTTACTTATGCACCCTGAAGCAGTAGCAATGGGGGCAAGTTTCCTATTATGCTACCCAGCAAGGTGCGTAATAAAGTATTCTGGAAATACATTCATATTTTATAATCCTGAACAATTAAGGGGATTCTTAGATGCCAGAAGGGAAGCCCCTTCAACTTAAAAAAGATCTGGACCGCGTAGTTTAAAAAAAAAAAAAGATATGGATATTTTCACGAGAGCTTTGTTAATATGATTTCTTATAGATACTCCTCTGTTTTCCTTTTCCTCTCCTCCAATATTTCCTAGAAAAAATGAGGGTATTTAACTTTGTTTATAAGGTGGTGTCTGTAACTGCTATTATTATTGTAATTACTAATAGATTTCTTTTTTGTAACTCATTATTATTTCAAAGCAAAGGAATCTTTGTTTATATTATAAAAGTTGCTAAATAAAAAAAAGAAAAGAAATCCATAGCAGTCTCTTTTCCCTTTTTACCTCTGCCTTCCTATCAAAAAGGTTGGTTACCCTTAAAATATCTCCTTTAAGTTTTGCCTTCTGCGCTTCTTCTTCCCCATAGATTTTCACATCCAGCTAATTATTCCTTTTTGGTATTCTCCCCATCTTAATAAAGTTACTTTTCCTGAAGTCTATGACCCTCACCTTTGAATGAACCTATTCCTTACCTGAGTGAACTGGGAATAAATTGGTAAAACAGGTAATGGGAATGACATGCGTGTTTTTTAAAATTCCCCCAATTACATGGTAGAAGTGGCATTTGCACACATAGGCGTGTGTCCGCTTAAAATTGCACATACAGATGTGCACGGTCTGACTATTTTATAACATGCACGCATAAACACACATATATTATAAAATGGCCATGTCCCTAGGCACGGGCCAATGAATATGTGCACATGTGCTTCCACGTGTCTATTTAAAAGTTACCATCCCTGTGGAGAACAGAAATGGTAGACGAAATTTGATATAATTTTCTTCTTCTCTGGAACCAGTTCTGACCCAGTCTATCAATTCATGATCACAACCCATGACTGTGTGCATGTCTCTAGGAGAAACACTTAAAAGTGAATTTTAAAAGCCTGATGTGCTTATTAATTAGGGGATGCGTGAATATGTTGGGTTGGTGCACGCCAAGTAGATTTTTGAAAGCCGCTGAGATTAGGGATGTGAATCATTTTTCTGACGGATGAAAATATCGTACGATATTTTCTCATCCATCAGGAATCGGGGGGTCCCCAAAAGCAAAAGGGACACCCCCACAAAACTTTTGTGGGGTTCTCTTATCGTTTTGGGGGGGCGGGAAGAAAGGGTACACAAAAACAATCCCCAAACCCAACCCGACCCTTAAAATCTCATTATTTAGAATCCCCCACCCTCCCGACCCCCCCAAAATTTGGTGGTCCAGCAGGGGTCCCAGGAGCGATCATTTTTAAAGATGGCGCTGGCCGTCCATTGCACCTACCATGTGACATGGGCCTGCCAATGGCACCGATAGCCCCTGTCACATGGTAAGGGCAAAGGGCCATCAGCACCATTTTGTTTACTGGCAGCCGACGGCCCAAGAGTGGAAGATCACTTCCGGGACCCCCGCTGGACCACCAGGTACTTTAGAAAAGTTTGGGGGGGGGGTCGGGAGGGTGGGGGATTCTAAATAATGATATTTAAAGGGTTGGGGTGGGTTGTTGTTTTTTTCAGCTAGGGACAGATGAAAAAAAATGTGGTCCCGCCGGAAACGAAGATTTCCCATGGTACTAGTACGAGCACAATTCTGGAAATGATTCTTGAACCGATTCACATCCCTAGCTGAGATACATATTTTGTGGACCACGCACATCTCAAAAGTTTTCAAAAAGTGGTGGGGCATAGGCAAGGTCTGGGCAGTGCATGAGTGTTTTAGGGCGTGAACCTGAGATATATGTGTAAATACTCAATCTTGTAAATGCTGAGGCCTCCTGCTGTGTGCCATTACTTCTGCTATGGATGATGTATATAAGTTTTAAAAAATAAAGAAAAATAGGCAGATTTGCGGCTTTTTAATGGTCGGAGATAACTGGGGGGGGGGGGGGGGGGGGGGTGAGTGAAGGCAATTAAATTAGGGAGGTTTGAAGAAACTATCTCTTAATTGGGTGAACGAAGGATGAACTGGTAAAACTGGGAATGGGGTCAGCATGTGCCCCTTTTAAAATCCCCTAATTTAAGCAGTAGAAGTAGCATTTGTGCGCACAGGCAAGCACCCACATAAAATTTGGCACACTTATGTAGGGATGTGAATCGTTTTTTGACGATTTAAAAAAATCATCAGATATTTTTTAAATCGTCAAAAATCGTTAGAGTCGCGATACAATAGAAATTCCCCCGATTTATCGTGAAAAATCATAAATCAGGGGAGGGGGGAGGGCGGGAAAACCAGCACACCAAAACAACCCCTAAACCCACCCCGATCCTTTAAAACAAATCCCCCACCCTCCTGAACCCCCCCAAAATGTTTTAAATTACCTGGTGGTCCAGTGTGGGGGTCCCGGCGTGATCTCCTGCTCTCGGGCCATCGGCGCCATTTTGGCTGCCACTAATATAAATGGTGCCGATGGCCCAATAAAAAAAACCCCACCTGACCCTTTAAAATGACCCCCTTAGCCTCCCCCCACCCTCCCGACCCCTCCAAAACCTTTTAAAATTACCTGGTGGTCCAGTGGGGGCGCGGGGAGCGATCTCCCACTCTCGGGCCATCGGCTGCCACTAATAAAAATGGTGCCGATGGCCCTTTGCCCTTACCATGTGACAGGGTATCCGTGCCATTGGCTGGCCCCTGTAACATGGTAGGAGCACTGGATGGCCGGCGCTGGACCCCCAGGGACTTTTGGCCAGCTTGGGGGGGCCTCCTGACCCCCACAAGACTTGCCAAAAGTCCAGCGGGGGTCCGGAAGCGACCTCCTGTACTCGGGCCGTATTGCCAGTATTCAAAGTGGCGCCCACACTTTCTTTGCCCTCACTATGTCACAGGGGCCGACCGTCGGCCCCTATGACATAGTACAGGAGGCCGCTCCCGGACCCCTGCTGGACTTTTGGCAAGTCTTGTGGGGGTCAGGAGGCCCCCCCAAGCTGGCCAAAAGTTCCTGGGGGTCCAGCGGGGGCCCGGGAGTGATCTCCTGCACTCAGGCCGTATTGCCAGTATTCAAAATGGCGCCGGCACTACCTTTGCCCTGTCACATGGTAAGGGCAAAGGGCCATCGGCGCCATTTTTATTAACGCAGCCGATGGCCTGAGAGCGGGAGATCGCTCCCCGCGCTCCCGCTGGACCACCAGGTAATTTTAAAACCTTTTTGGGGGGTTCAGGAGGGTGGGGGAGGGTTTTTTGATTATCGAATCGGGCGCATCCGATAATCAAAATTCAAATCGGGCTGGGCGATAAATTCCGATCAGATTCCAGTTCCGATTCACATCTCTACACCTATGTGCACAACTGGCTATTTTATAACATGCACGCATATGTGCAAACAAATTATAAACCACCCGTGTCCCTGAGCGTGAGCCAATGCATGCACGCAAATGTGTGCCTGCGTGCAGGTTTGAAAGTTACCGTCTTACGGTGAAGCAGAAATGACTCTTCTGTAGCAGCATGCAAGGATTCAATAATTGGGAAACTGAAATTTGGAAAACAGTAAGCATTATATACACTCTTGCATGGTTCCATACGAGCAATTGCGCTAGTGTGATCAGCACAGTAGGAGGGAGAAAGATAGAAATTCCATTCACTAATAGGCTTTACATCCTCTCTCTAGATGCTCTTGCAGTCCTGCTCCTTCCCAAGCAGGGTCAGTTGACACTGCTGGGGGTTCAGGAATGTTAACCCTGGCTGTCTGCTCTAGAGGATGATCTACTGCTGTAGGTCCTCTAACAGAATGATTGTCAATAGGAACAAAATTAACCTTTCATCTCTATAAGTGGTTTTGCTTCACAGCAAAGTTGAAGTGCAATAGTAGCACAGAGTGAGGAAGTTTGCACTGCTGCTGCTCGTACTATACCTGTTTAATAGCCATACAGAGAATTTCATTTCCAGTGTTGTAAATCTTGTGTCATTCATGATCACTTTAAAAAAAAAAAAAAAAAAGAAAGAAAGGTGGAAGTAAATTGAGGTTGATAGAAAATTGGGTTTGTCTGGTTTACTTTTAAGTTCACAAACCCTAAGATTTTAATTTCTTGTCCTTTCTCACTGGCTAATTTTTACTCGAGTAAGTAATTAACCAACTAAACTTTAGCTGGATAAAAAAAAAGTTGGATGGAGGATAGCTGGAATTGTTACTAAAGTGTATCCAGCTAGCGCAGATATTCAATTATAGCTGAATAAGCATAGTCAGGTAAATCTGATCAGAAGAATTGCTGTCCTACAGTCGTCGGGGTAACTTTACCCGGGTGTATTCAGTGGCAGACTTGTTTGGCTAATGCTGCTGAAAATCCAGATAAAGTTATTTGGAAAATGTTCCCACTCACCAGCCCATTGAATATCAACTTCAAAATGCATATATCTGTGTAGGCATAGTATGAAAAGCATAAATGCTATGTATTTGCATTCTGCTGGTATGGTATACTTACTTACGATAGAAGCAATCAGTCCTGTCCTAGAGGAAACATTAATCATTATGACAATGTAAATCAAAACAGCAAGGGATGTGGAAGAGAAAAAATTCTGACCCACAAATCATTTTATTTTAGATATTCTTTTTCACACAGCAAGGAGCATATATTTTCAGCTGAAATTGCAAGAACTTTGAAGCATGAGTGAATCAAGCTGTGGCTGGTGGATGCACAAATTTGAAAAACTAGAGTACAGCTATTACTTATGCGTTCTCATCTTCAGCAGGTTAATACATGTAGAGGGATGTGATGTACAGAATCTTTTGTATTACATTGCTAAATGCTTAAACACATGCCTTGAAAAATTGTCTTCATACCGTATCTAAACAGCGATTCTTGCTAAGAGTTACTATACAGCATATGCCAGTAGACACTATACAACAGACACAACAAGATAATTCTTAAAAGCACATGCACAAGGGAGCTAAAGCTTTATCAAAAGTGTGGGTATTTCATTTGGTGATTTCAAAGAACTTCTTGTTAGATGAAGTAGATGTCAATTCTGTACAGTGAACATTATGCAGACCTGATACTGCCTTGAGTAAATGAATAATGCATTTTTAAATCCAGTAGCTGCAATGTTTTGTCTGCCTTCTCTTTTCTCAGTGAAGAAAACTCTAGTCAGAGGGTTTTCATTACCCTTAACGCTCACCAGAACATACAAACATCCCTAGATGTAGAAATTTGCAAATGTGCGCTATTAATTCATCCTCAGATCCATTTTTTTTAAATCTATGAGATGTAAAGTAAGCAGAAGAGATAGCAGCATTTTCTGCATTTCAGTGGCCTATTCAAAATAGTACCCATTAAAAGAGTAAAAAGAGCTAGGTAGAAGCTGGAGAGACTAGTTATTTTCTATTTGCCATTACCCCACATTTTGCATATCAATAAAAATTTAATAAACTAATTTCAGGCACACATGGTGGAGTTAATGTGGAAGGCCGATTTTTAGAAGAGAAACAGTATATTCTTATCAGTGGCTTTAAACAGCTATTCATCATTTCTAAAGGGCAATTATTTGGAATCCATTAAGCTGGAATTCATAATACCCCTGCATACTGAATTTTAAATAGAAATCTGTATTTAGATGAAGGAATACATTAGTATAAGTCACTTGAGCACTGGAAAACCATGGCTTGTTCATTTTTCACTCACTTTTTTCAACAATTTGAAGAAGCAGGAATATGTCAGTGCTTTTTTGAAATAAAAAATACTTTTTTTGGTGGACACATTCGTAAATGGTATTTTTCCTTCCATTTATCATCTTGTATCAGTTATTCCTAATTATCAATAAGGAATGAACCATTCATAATGAAAACCTTAATAATCACTGATTTAAAAAATAACTATGCATAAACACCTAGCATCAGATTCTTCTTCAGCTCACTCTAATGTATTGTCAATCCCATACATTCACTTAATAGACAAAAAGATCAATACAAAAAAAAAAGAAATATAAATAAATGCTCTATCAAAATCATTCAAGTCTATTTGCTTGAAAAAGGCTCTTGGCATTACAAAAGTAAACCTAAAGTGTGGCATATTGTCAGCAGAACCAATAAACTAGCAAAAACTATTGCTTCATGCTGTATGAGGGAATGACATGCACCAGCTATAAATCTGGTTCATTTAAGAACACCTAGCAAGGATTGCAGATTGGTTTTCAACAGTACTTACATTGCCAGTGCCTGAGGAGTTGAAATGCAAAAAGCTTTAGATGAATTGAAAACACAAAGAAAACAATGCATGCACAGGGTAGAGCACTAGCAGGACAAAAAGACCAGGGGATGCTGATTTATAGGGAACATTTGTCCAACAACCTGGAGGATGTAATTTCTAAAGTTATTGTTTAGAGTACTATTGCTCATTAATATGTGTAATAAATACAACTATACTTTAGAACTGAAATGTGCCTGGGCACAAGGTCTATGTCACTGCATGATAGCAATGTGCTCTTATTGCTGTCTGTATATATATAAGAAGGAACATTTGTGAGTAGGATCCAAAGAGGAAGTCATGGAGTCTTGTTGTGTTCTGTGGCCGTGGAACGCCACGACCACAGCCCCCTACCTTGCCCGCGGCGGTGACCCACGGCGGCAGCCCCTAGGAAAACCCCGGAGTCGGTGCCTGACGCTCAGGCATGGGTCCCACAGATGGTCGCCGGGTGAGGAGCCGTCCCTGCTCCTCCCTCGCGGTGACTGGCAGCGTTTCCTCCGTGGAGGAAATCCAAGATGGCCACCGCCATCTTTAGGCATGAGGCTGCGCCTCCTCATTAGATTTAAAGGGACCTGATCCCTTTAACTACCCACAGCTTGTCCCTATTAGCCAGAGCAGAGGAAGTATAAAAGGAGGCTTCATCTGCTCATTCCTTGACTTGGCAACGTCCCACATAATCAGGTCTGCTTGCTTCGGTGAGTTCTTGTACTTTGGATCCTTATTCCTGTCTCGTCTTGGTGTTCCTGGTTCCTGACTTCGGATTGACTAGCGGTGATTCCTGGTGTCTGACTTCAGACTGCCAAGCGGCGATCCCTTGGTGTAAGACCTCGGACTGATAAGCGGTGACCCTCTGGCACCTGACCTTGGACTTCTTCTGGACCATCGTCTCCAAGGGTCCACCTAAGTCCCAGCGGCCCGGGTCCCTATGGGCTCCTCCCGGGGGGACCATGGGCTTCCAAGGGTGAAGCTCCAGTTAGCCCTTGCACCGAACTCTCGACTCCTTGACCTCTCAAAGGTCCACCTAAGTCCCAGAGGTCCAGGTCCCTACGGGCTTCTCCTGGGGGGACCACTTCTCCTGGGGGGTGGCGAAGACTCCATTCTTCTCCTTGAGGTCACAACTCTTCGTCTGCTTCCACAGTCGCCTCAGTCTCCAGTGCCAAGGGTCAGCTGGTCACATCTTCTGTTCTGCCTCGCCACCCGATGGGAGAACCTATGGAACTTCCTCCTAAGGTATACCATCCTCACGTCGGCCCAAGGGTTCACAAGCCTGAGCATAACAAGTCTTGTGTGAGGAGAATGTAAGACAGGGCAACAGCAAACAGGTCTGCTCTCTGGAAAGCAAATGAACTCAGATGAACAGAAAATTAGTCTTTCTACTTCATAAGATGAAGAAAAAGAGTCTACTTGTCCAGTGACTCAGGAGAAAGCATCCAGTAGGCCTGTGCAGAGTCAAAAAAATTGTTTTGGTTCCTTCATTCATTTTGTAGGTCGCAGTCATTTGCTCGGTTTATTTCAAACAAAATAATTGTTTTATTTGTTCATTTATTTACCATTAGAATTAATGGGGGAAGCAATGAAGTTAACGTAGGGCTCCCAAATTTTAATTTTCTAATTATTTCTAATGAAACCAGTGGGAGACATCATAAGGGTAATGGCATGTCAATGAATCAAGACTATGTCAATGTGGCATCAAAAGTGATATGAATAGACAAGAACTCGCAAATGGGCAAAAGACAGAAGTAGCCGGAGTTCTCCAATGCACCAGAGAGGCAAAGCAGCAGCAAGAGTGGCCAGAATACCCCAAGGCTTTAAATGTGGGGCAAACAGAAGCAACAACAGTGGCATGAACCGTTTAAGACAAGTGAGGCAAAGCAGAACCATGTATGTCATGAACAGTTCAAGGCACCATGAAGGGGGAACAAAGTACCCAAAGAGGCAGAACCCTCTACCCCACGACAGTGAGAGGGTTATACCAACTGAAAAAGTGGCATAAAGACCCCAGAATATCATGAAAACATAAGAACATAAAAACATAAGATTTGCCATACTGGGTCAGACAAATGTTTCATCAAGCCAAATATGCTGTTTCCAACAGTGGCCATTCCAGGTCACAAGTACGTGTCAGGATCCCAAAAGATAGATAAATTCTTTACTGCTTATATCAGGAATAAGCAGTGGATTTCCCTAAGTGCATTTTAATAATGGTTTATGTACTGTTTTCTCTGCAAGTTGCCCACAGCTGTTTTAAACCAGGCTATACTAACAGCTTTCAACACATCCTCCCATAACAAATTACAGAATTTAATTATGCATTGAGTAAACAAATATTTTCTTTTATTTGTCTTAAATGTAACTTCATTGAATGTCCCCAAGTCTTTGTAATTTTTTAAAAAGTAATCAATTTGTGTTTACACGTCCCACTCATCTCATTATTGTATAGACCTCTATCATATCTCCTCTCAGTCTAACCTTTAGAGCCTTTTCTCGTAGGGAAATCATTCTATTCCCTTTATCATTTTGTTCAACCTTCTCTGTATCTTTTCAAATTCTGCAATATCTTTATTGAGGTGCATTGACCAGAATTCCATATAATACTCCAGATGCAGTCCACCATGGAGCAATATAGAAGCATTAAGATATTCTTTATTTTTTTCTCCATTCCTTTCTTAATAATTCCTAGCATTCTATTTGCTTTCCTGACCACCATCACACACTGAACAGAAGATTTCAGCATACTATTCATGATAGCACCTAGACCCTTTTCCTGGCTATTGACTGCCAATGTAGAACCTTGCATTGTGTAGCTATTATTTGGGTTGCTCTTCCCAACATGCATCACTTTGCTCTTGTCCACATTAAACATTATCTGCCATTTGGATGCCCACTCTCTCAGTCTTGCAAGGTCATCTTGAAATTTCTGACAATACTCTTAGAGGTACATTTTTAAAAAAAGCACGAGCGTGTACTTTTGTTCGCACACCAGGTGCAAACAAAAGTACGCCGGATTTCAATAGATACGCGCGTAGCCGCGCGTATCTTTTAAAATCTGAGGTCGGCACACACAAGGGGGTGCACATTTGTGCACCTTGCGCGTGCCGAGCTCTGCGCGCGCTGCCTGCTCCCTCCGAGGCCGCTCCTAAATCGGAGCGGCCTCGGATGGAACTTTCCTTCTGCCCCCCCCACCTTCCCCTCCCTTCCACTATCTAACCCACCCCCCAGCCCTACCTAAATCCCCCCTCCTAACCTTTATCCAGGAAATTATGCCTGCCTCCGGGCAGTCATAACTTGCGCACGTCGAATGTCTGCTGGCGCGGCAGGCCCCAACACAGGCCACTGTGTCGGGGCACTCGGCCACACCCCCAGACCGCCACCACACCCCCGAACATGCCACAAGCCGACACCATGCCCCCTGGCCACACCCTGAACAACCCCTTTTTGCAAGCCCCAGGACATACGCACGTCCCGGGGCTTGCACGCGCTACCGAGCCTATGCAAAATAGGCTCGGCACGTGCAGGGGCAGATTTCCTCAGGTTACGCACATATGTTATGTGCGTAGCCTTTGAAAATCTGCCCATTATGATTTAACAACTTTCAATAATTTTGTGTCATCTGTAAATTTTAACACGTCATTCACTATCTAGATCATTTATATATATGTTAAAAAACAGAGGTCCTAGTACAGATCCTTGGAGCATGCCACTACCTTTCTCCATTGAGAAAATTGACCATTTAGCCCTACTCTCTATTTTCTATCTTTTAACTAGTTATGAATCCACAATGGAACATCACCTCTTATCCCATGACCTTTTAATTTCTTTAAGAGTCTCTCATGAGGAACTTTATCAAGACACTTTTGAAAACATAGATACATTTTATCAACCTCTCTCCTTTATTCACGTTTATTCATGCCTTCAAAAATATGTAGTAAATTGGTGAGGCAAGATTTCCCTTGGTTAAATCCATGTTGACTTTATCCCATTAAACTATGTCTATCTATAAGTTCAGTAATGTTCTTTAGAATAGTTTCCACAATTTTTCCCAGCACTGACACCAGGCTCACTAGACTGTAGTTTCGTGGATCACCCAGAGTGGCAAGAATATCTCAAGGCTCCAAATAAGGGGCAAATGGCATCAATAAAATTGGTATAAAGCCTTAGGTAGATAGAAGTCAGAGGAAATCCCTGGAAGAGCTCTGGCATCATTAGGTGAAAGAAAATGTTCTGGAAGTGAAAATGCTACTCATTATAGGTAAGTTATATCTGCTCAATAGCAGGTCTAGACTTAGCTGGATAACTCTTATCCAGCTACATAATGAATATTCTATGTAAGTTAGCAGGATAAGTCTTATCCAGTTAACCTACATAAAAGTTCAGCTTTGAATATTGATTTCCAAGTGTCTTCTTTCCAGAAACCATAGGTGTTGATCCAGCAGAATGGTGGGCACAGGTCATGGCTTACAATGTCATGGAACACTATTTTTACTGCACTCATGGACAATTATATAAGTAGGGTGTTGCGACCTACTCCAAATACTGTTACCAGTCTCATCCATCAAGGTTTATCAGATTATAGCCACTTTGAAACCCTCTAGTTCTCCACTGAAACCCTGTTTTACCATGGCTATTAAAGTATGACCTATCTGGTCATCTCCCAGCTATGTTGAATTGAGCCTCAACCTCTTTTGAAGAAAGCATCACTGGACCCCATTATACTGTCTAACTACAGACCAATCACTTTCTTAACATTTCTTGCAAAAATCATTACTATTGTTGTTTTGAAAAAACTCACTGAAGGGCCGATGCAAAAAAAGTGTGGAAAGCGGTTACCGGCAGCCTGCCGGTTATGAACACTGACACTGATAAACTCGGCATTGGTTTTCGTAACTCAGCCAGCCAGTTATGAAAACCGACGCCAAGCATATCAGTGACTGTCTTCTTATGCGGCCGGCTGAGGTTTGTTTTTTTTTCCTTTAAACTTTTAAAAGAAGTTCAGAAAAGCATTTTTATTTTTTTCCATTTGGAGTGAATGTGTAATAGCCTCATTCACATGCATTTGCATGTGATGAGCGCTATCCCATTCACTCTGCTTCCTATGTGGTTAAATAGGTGCTAATCCCCTAATTACATTAGAGGGAAATTTAGCGCCTATTTAACCCATGTCTGACTGCGAGTTATACAGTGTGCTCAGCTGAGCGCACTGTATTGCATCGGCCCCCGAGTATTTAGATAGCCATTCTCTACTTCACCAATATCAATTTCGATTCCGAAAGTGCCACAGTACTGAGACTTTACATTTCTCTTGCCTTGACGTTGTCAGAATAGATGTCGATCAAGGTATGGAATACCTATTGATGTTGCTTGACATTTCAACAGCATTTGCTACCCTAAATCATCAAATCTTGACCACCTGATTGGCTGAAATTGGTTTATCAGGGACAGTATTATGTTGTTTTACATCATATTTAAAAGAAAGAATACTGGTTTCAGTAATACTGGTTTCAGATGTCTATGGAGATGCCACAGAGCTCTGCCCTATCAGCCACATTGTTCAATATTTCTTTGTCTCCAATTGTAAGATACTGGCAAGTCTTGGTATAATCTATATAATTTACATCCAGCTTCTGATACCCAAACCACCTCATGAGCTGATTCCATAAAGCAGGTATCATTTTTTCTGTCTGAAAGTGAATATTGGATGAGCTAGAATTGCTTGGCTCTAAATGTCAATAAAACAGATTCTGATTTTAATACGGTTTTCTAGATCAGAGACCCCTACAGCAACCCATCATAAAGGTAGGCTTATCCCAATTGCCTGAAAGCTTAGGAATCTCGGAGTTCTATATGACACTTACTTAACCTTTTGAGTGCATGTGATCAATGGGTGAGGACATCTTTCTACACCTTTTGTGCAGGCTGACACCACACTTAAACTCCAGAGACTTCTGAATTGTATTACACTCTTTGCTGTTATTGGGAATAGACTATTGCAAATCAAGCTACATAGGTCTACATGCAAACATGATCCAAGCTCTTCAAATAGTGCAGAATGTAGGTTGCCAGATTTTTTATGAATATTCAGTTGAAAGATCATATAACACTCATTCTGCAATTGCTTCATTAGCTTCCTGATCCATGGGGAGTAAAATGTAAGGTCATGATAATAGTATATAAAGCACTTAATTACAAGGTACCATTGTGTGTCAGTTCTGTCTTGAAGATATATCAGCCTTCTTGTAAGTTATGGTCTAGTAATCAAGGTCTCCTTAAAGTAATATCTTCTAAACTAGTGCACCCGACCAAGGCTCAAGAGACAGCTTTTTCAATTGCTAATCTGGTTCTTTGGAAATCACTTCAAGCATTGTTGCATGCCATTGATTGCCCTAAACTATGTAAGAAACAGTTTAAGATACACATTTTTAAACAGGCATCTGAGCTGGTGGATTAATTTGTTTAGCTAATGCTGCTAATATCTCTTTTAAGATCATACTATTATCACAGTATTTGGGTTTGATAGGGAGATTATTTCATTAGGTTTTTATCCCATTCCATCAGATGGAACACCACTGGATTGATCACTGTGCTGTTTTATTTTTATGATGAACAAAACAGAAAACAAAAATCAAATCAAATCAGTAAAATTTTTTGGGATGCTCATCCCTACAAATTTTCAGGGTTGAAAACAATCCAAATGCTAGTGGTTAGCAAGTTTAGATTTTTATTTAAAAAAAACAAAACAACTGAGGTAAAAATCTAAACTATATAACAGTTATTAATTCAGTTTTTGCTCTGGGATTCTACAAGTTCTGAGGTAGAATGGAGCAATCAATCACATTTCCCATGTATGAATTTTGACTTGTTCTTTTTCCTAAAGCAGCTACAGAATAAGCATTTAAATCTCAAGTCCTGATGATGAATCTTCACATTTGAGTAGAATACTGTTTGTGAATGGAGAAACCAATAATAATGAAGCAAGACATGTCCTAATATAACTTGTGGTAAAACAACATTTACTGAGAGAATTGACAAAAATTTGGTGTGCAATAATTTTTACCATGTTTATCTTAAATTTTTGCCACATTAGTTGACTATGGTAGTAGTGTTATAAGTGCGACCTCCAGCAGCTATTACGGACCGAGGGTTTGGAACCTTTGGCTACTATTACGAGCACGGAGGCGCAGTCATTTCTGAAGCAGGTGTTGTGAGCCCTTGTGCCACGGCATGACTCAGGGAGGAGCCCCAAGACACACCGCAGGAGGTGAGCTGGTGTGAGCATGGGTAACGAGGAGCAGGACAAGGCTGAAGCAAAGACAAGGATACAGAGGTCTGACCCTCTGCCGGACCTGCACGCCCCAGGATGACCAACAACGCAATGTTGATCAATGAACAGTCCTCTGACTGTTCCAAGCCCTTTCGGACCTGCTGCTGGGTAATGGCAAAAGGCGGCCTGCCGGACAGAGGACGAGGGCGATGGAGTCCTTAGAACACAGAAGACTTGGGATGAAGACTCAGGTGAGGACACGGTAGACGAAGACTGAAGCGAGGACTCTGTAGAAGGCAAGGATCAAGGCATTGTAGACAAAGGCAAGGATCAAGATACTGGGTCGAGACTGTAATGCAGCGTGCCCTACACAGTCCACCTGCGGGACTGGTCGCGGACCACGCTGGCTCGAAGCAGACTCCAGGAGGAATAGTGGAAGCTGATACCGGAACATGACGAAGATACTGAAGAGGCCAGCACCGAGGTGCACCTACACAGTCCACCCGTGGGACTGGTCGCGGACCACGCTGGTGCGGAACAGGTTCAAACAGAGTCTTGACATGGACGGACGCGACATGCAATAGGCTCTGAAGACCGGGACAAGATTCAAGCACAGGATTCACGATTCTCAAGGATTAAAACTTAGGACTGAAGCAGAAGTCTTCCGGAGGGTTGCACTGCGGAGATGAGGATGGCCTTTGTACTGTGAGGCGCCCTACACAGCCCACCCTTGGGACTGGTCACAGACATCGACAATGACACCAATGTCAGGGAACCAAGGCATGGAGGCAGAGGCAAAGACAAAGGCATCAGGAAGGACATCGGACACCAGGAGGTACAAATGAAGAACATCAGGAACCTGAAGACATCTGGAGGCCCGGACGATGGACATCAGGAACATGAAGATGACTGAAGACCTGGACGAAGGACATCAGGAACATGAAGACGACTGAAGACCTGGACAAAGGACATCAGGAACATGAAGACGAAGCCATCAAAGCAGGAGAAGACCACAGAGGACCTAAACCGGTCAGAAGACACAGACACTGTGGAACCCGATCTGAAGGCCAGGAGTGACTGAAGACGAACCCTTATATATGGCTGAAGCAGGAAGTTGTCATCAGGTGGGGCCCGGGGCATATCCGGAAGCGGGCCCTTTAAAAGCAGAGAAGAGGCACCCACCGGCGCCTAAGAGGAAGCAGGAAGAAGAGACAAGACCCTGGACAGCGGCGCCCAGGTGTCAGGTTGGCCTTTCTAAAGAGCCTCTCTCTCCCCCCCCCCTCCCTCTCCCTTTAGTGTCAAAATCTCCAGGCTTGCACCTTATCAGTACCAGTAGTAAAGTTACCTGCACAACTGGCACACATTGTAATGGTCAACTTGCAAATTTCAGGGGTGACACATACATTTTGGGCCCACCTCAGAACACCCATTCCCTGCCCCTTTTCTGCCTCCTTATTCTTAACGCACCTACTTCCTGGCTTCTTAAAATTTGTGTTGCTTGCACATGGCCCACATATGTGCATATGAGGCCATTTGTGAGCGATCAATGCTTTTAAAATCTACCTGTATATGTTGTGTATACCATTTTTATGTAGAAATTTCCCATGTTACCAGCCCAAAAAGAATTGGGGTAGATTTTTAAAAGCCTATGCGTGTAAATCCATTGGATTTACTCACTTAGGTGGGGTTACGCGCACCAGGCCTCTTTTAGAAAGGCCCAGCAACACGGGTAAAGCCCCGGGACGCATGTATGTCCCGGGGCTTTGAAAAAGGGGCAGGGAGGGTCCAGAGGCCTCCGGCACAGTGACCATTTGTCGCTGGGTCGGAGAATCGCATGCCAGCAGACTGCTGGTGCGTGCAATTTACACCTGCCCAGAGGCAGGCGCAACGAGTAAAATAAAGGTTGGGGGGGTTTAGGTTAGGGCTAGTGGCTGGGAGGGTTAGGGGAAGAGGAAGGGGAAGGGAGGTTAGGTTAGGGGGTTGGGAAGTTCCCTGTGAGGCCGCCCGAAATTGGAGCGGCCTGGGAGTGAACGGGGGAAGACCGCGGGCGTCGGCCCTCACAAGTTGCACAATTGTACACCCCCTTGTATGCACCGATCCCTGATTTTATAACATGTGTGCACCTGCTTGTGCATGTTTATAAAACCAGGCGTCCATGTGCGTGCGCCGGGTAGCGCATGCACATGGAATGCACACACGCAAACTTTTAAAATCTACCCCATTATGTTTAATGTAAAGGATTTCCTTAACAGTTAACCTCCCTCCCCCATCAAAAGAGGCCCGATAGCTCCCATTCTCCCCCAACAAAGTCTCTATCCCAAGGGGGCCTTTTCACTCTTGTGCAAAGAAGAGAGAGTTACCTCAGAGGGAGATATTGGGGGATCATGAGTTTGACTGGGGGTGGGAAGATCAGGATCTGTTCTAAGGTGGTGGTGGTGGGGGGGGGGGGGGGCGGATTGTGTCATTAGTGACGGTAATGCCAGGGGAGAGGAAATTCCCCATTAAGACTGGACCTCTCACTTTGTGCTGATTAACATGAGGGATTTCATTTCTTCAGGGAGTTAGGAACACTTAGGATTTACTGTAGGGTGCATGTTAAAAGTTGAACACGATAACATCTAGTCTTAATTGTTACATTTTCAAGCTTTACCGAGCCCATGGAAAGTAGCTGGTGTGGAAACTGGAAAGCATATCACGCTTTTCCCCCTTGGAACCTAGTAAAAGCCTTATTTGTATATGATGCTTCCTTATTTATATAAAGGTAAATGCAAAAGTTAGCACTTACGTGCTTACGTGATGGGAGAACCATTTTAATGTTCATGTAAAGTCTTTACTATTTTTAACGCATAAAGAAGGGCCTTAACATGCATGTTACACTTTATTGGACAGGCTCTATGTGTAGTGTGTATGGTGCACTTTGTTATCTGGATTCATATGCTATACCGGCAATAAAATGAGATTTTATCAGTCTTTTTATTTAGTTTTGTAGGTTAATTTTAGTCTCTGTACAAATGTTGTATGCTGCCAGCCTTGTGGCAATCTGTTCTATCCCTTAGAACAATAGTACAAATTAGATATCCAAGCTTATTATTGTGGTTAAAGCAGCAGCATAAAATATTTCCCTATAAATATTGACGTGCTTGAGTCTTGGCTTTGTTACTCTGTTGTTGACCAAATAATTATGTTTCTTTTCTTATCCATAAGTATTTCGCTTTGCATCATTTTATTGGTGGCTTTTAGAATTAAGGATATGGGTGCCTAAATTTATTGGATAGCACAAAGTGGTACAATTGTTTTCTGATGCACACCAGTATCCCTCAGCAGTCCTATTTCAATGTTTTTCCTAATTATCTATGTCACCAAATAGTAAATTCCCTGTAAAGAATAAAGTTGATTGGCATTGGCAAAAGCAATAGGAAGATAAAACATCAAAATGAAAAAAAAAAAAAATGAATGCTTCATGGAAACAAAAGATATAACTCTACTCATGTGTATTGATGCTTGCCAAAGAAAACTTCAAGAGAAAAATATAACCCTATTCGTGTTTTAAACTATAAGAAACTCTGGATTGGAAGAGAAAATATTTTCCTAGTTCCCACTGTAAGAAATGTCCTTACTAATCCTCTTTAATATATTAGGGCATTTTTCTTATCTCATGATCTTTTTAATACATTTCCAAACTATATAATTTCAAATTGTTGCTTAATGTCACTTTGGCTGTATCTCTGCTTTGCTCTGTGCTCTGTGTTACTTATGTGCCATATGTGCTAAGAAGTTTTCCCATACACACAAAATGGAAAACACTTTTAAATCATGGGATAAACTTCAAGGCCATTTACACTCATAAAACCCCATTTTCAAAGCATAAATGGTGCATATATAAGTTTGCATGTAACCTGCTTTCATATGTATTTTTCTGCCTACGTGGGAGAGGTGTTCTGGGGCAGAGTTGGGGTGGCGTTGGCACTTACACACATGCTTTTTGATTTTAAAAACTATGGGCCAGATTCATTAAGGCTTTTTTCCCATTTTGTGTCTATGGGTAAATCCTTAAGTGAATCAGGTACTATGATGGTAACTTTCAAACCAGCGCATGGGCACATTTTGGTGTTCACTCAGATTTGCAGCCATTTTATAACTTGTGCGCACGTTATAAAATAGCCTGGCTGCATGCACATTTGTGCCCAATTTTAAGTGGGTGTGCGCCTAGGCATGCAAATCTCAATTCTGCCACATAAGTCAGGGTATTTTATAACAGGCGCGTATCCACGCCATTTCCAGTTTCACCAGTTCATCCAACAGTTCACCCAGTTAGTAGCTAGGTCCTGCAACCTCCCTTGGTTTGATAGCCTACATTCTCCCCAGTTATCTCAGATCCTTTAAACCAGGCAGAAATGGCTGGTTTTAATTTTTTTAAAATCTTACACCCCCTTACCTAACAGAAATTAACTTTATGTGGCAGGGCAGTGGACCTGGGTGCACACAAGGGCACGTAACTATTTACGTGCATATCTCTTGGCCATGCCCCGAAATGCCTACACACTGCCCAGACCATGCCCTTTTTTGCAATCAAGGGAGATGTGTACGCTCGTGCGCATCTGAGCAGCTTTTAAAAGTCTTCATTATACCTGTAAGTGTACAGATGCAAAGTACATCATGTGTGCTTGTACCTGGCCAATTACCCGAGCATTTTCAAAGCAAACTTTTGTGCATAAGCTTGCTTTGAAAACTTTGGTAAAGTCTGCATGAACAAAGTACACGTAGACTTTATCACTATGCTGGCTTTTTTAAAAATTATCTTCTACAGATCCAAAAAGTGGTACAACATATATAAATACAGAAGGTGTCATCAGTAAGATACCAATACCCAATATAATCAGAAAGATTCAATTAACAATAAATAAAACTATTACATAATGTTAGGTCAAAGATAGATAAATAAAATCAAGCACAATTTGTCATTAATAGTGCATAGGCCCTAAAATGGGAGAAAAGCCTTTATAGATCAAGCTTTATATCATGAAATATTTCTGTCAATTGCTTTTTGAGATAGCAAACATGTAGTAAAGCCAAAAAACTCTGGGGTAGATTTTATAAAACTACGTCCACGCGTACTTTTATTCGCGCACCAGGCGCAAACAAAAGTACGCCGGATTTTATAAGATATGCGCGTAGTCGTATCTTATAAAATCCGGCCAATGGCACGGATACCCTGTCACATGGTAAGGGCAAAGGGCCATCGGCGCCATTTTTATTAGCACAGCTGATGGCCCGAGAGTGGGAGATTGCTCCCTGTGCCCCCACTGGACCACCAGGTAATTTTAAAATGTTTTTGGGGGGTCGGGAGGGTGGGGGAGGGTGTTTTTTTTGTTTATCGGTTCGTGCGCAGCCGATAAACAAAAAACCAATCGGGCCGGACGATAAAAATTATAAGATTTGAATTGGAACCGGAACCAAACCGATTCCGGTTCCGATTCACATCTCTAGTCTGAAAGACCTCACTGTTAACTGTTGCGCTGGAGGTGGACCCTTGGCCTGGTGCAGGATTGGTACGACCCTCTGGTTGGACCCAGAGAGCGCCTGCCACCAGGAGGCGGAGCACACGAGGAGACAGAGTCTAGCTGGAGCTTCTCCAATAACAGTCTGGGGATTCCGCAGGTTGAGCCCTTGGGTACCTGGACCGCCTGGACTTAGGTGGGCTTCAGAGGGTCTCCCAGAGAGATAGCAGAGGGGTGTGCCCACCACGAGCAAGGATGCGCAGCTGATGCAGAGAGGATGGACCAGACCTGAACAGGAAGACCTCAGGGAGGTAACAGTTCAGGAAAGTTCTCCGGGCGAGGCAGGCAGCACCTGTGGGTCTAGTCAGGTGAAGGCCGTGGGTGGATTCCAAGCAGGTTGGTCTGGTAGTCACGGTAGGCCAGAAGAGAGTGTCCGAGTGAAGCTCAAGGGACAGAGCCAGAGTATCAGTCCAGAATAGTCAGCCTGATTTTATAACAACCTGTATAGGACTTCAGCCCTACATTTAAAGTGGACTTACACACATAAGTCCATTTTGAAAATTAGTGAGACCATGAGTACCATAATGTGCATGAATGATTTCCCTGCCTCAACTCCATCCCTGGGAAAGCCTCTTTCCAATGCATGTAAAAGTATATATGACATTGCTTCAGTGCAGACTTTTAAAAATTAATTTATGAGCTTTAGAAAATGACCCCTTGAATTGTGAGTAGTCAATATTCAAAGGGCTTGTCAAGAAAACCTTTTGAATTGCCAGGGCTGATTATCTTGGTAAAATTACCAAGACACACTGAATATAATGACCACTAATCTGTTTTGTGCGAGCACTCAAACATGCATGGAAATCTAAATATTAAGAGTGAACCCACAGCACTGCAGCAACACCTATTATTTTTTTGATGGCATACATCAAAATGGTGATGTCCACTGGGGTGAATGCACAAGAGTTAACTAACTCCGGTGTGACCACAGCAAATGCATCAGTTGAAAAAGAAAGAGGAGGAAGATGGACATGCAAAGAAAAGGAACTTTGTAGCCTGGCCTCTGGGCAAGGGCCTGATCCTAGGCTGAGCATGAGGTGTAGGTAGGCATTAGGATCCGACATCTAGGTCAGGCTCCAGGATTAGGCCTGGGTTCACGCCAAGGCTCCAGCATCAGGAACTGGAAACCAAGTTGGGTTGAGGCATCGGACATGGATCCAGACTTCAGCCCAGTCCGAGGACCAGGCATCAGGACTCGGGCTCCGGGTTGGGTCCCCGTGTCGAGCTTGGGTCTGGGTTGAGGCCCCCGCATAGGGACTCGGCCTCTGGACTGGGTCACGGCATCAGATCTAGGTATGGGCTCTGGGCCGGGTCCCGGTGTTAGACCTATGTCTAGGCCAAGGCCCCAGTGTTGGGACCTGGGTTGGGGCTCCAGCCTAGGCAGAGGTCCAGGTGGTTAGGACTGGATCCTAATGAAGGTCCCAGCATCGGGATCTGGTCTCTAGACCAGATTATGGCATTGGGGCAGGGTGTGGGCTCTGGCCTAGGCTGATGCCCAGGCACCAGGTCCTGGCCTCTGGGCTAATGCTTGGCATAGGGCCTGGGTCCAGGCCTGGGCCAGGCCTGGCATCAGGACCCGGCCTCCAGGCTGGGATTTGGCGTCAAGCCTGAGTCCGAGCTCCGGCCTTTCCCAGGCATCAGGACCTGGCTTCTGGGCCAAGCCCTGGAGTCAGGCCTGGGTCCAGCCAAGGCCGAGGCATCTGCCTTGAGTAGGCGAAGGTTGGAACAACCTACTCAAGCCTTGGCCCTCATAAGGCTGAAACTTTGACCTGGGTCTAGGCCTCACCGGCAGATCCCTTCCAGACTGGGTAAGTGGGGGCCTGGGGGGATCCTGTCCCTAGAATTGTTCCAGGTAGATGGATGGAAAGCCCCAGGTGCCTTCATTTTCATTTCTTTGTTGCTTTTTTTTTTCCTTTTTATTATTTGATTCTTTATTTTCACACAAATGAAACAAATCAAACAATCCACAAACTGAAATTAATGGAAAAAAAACTCCCCAAAACTAACCAAAAACATTATTTTTTTTCCTGCACATTCTTAGCCTGGCCTCTGGGCAAGGGCCTGATCCTAGGTCCTTTGTGAACAATTTCTTTGAAAGTGGGGATGAGAACTAAATCATGTTGGGAAAAGTGAAGAGCACAAATTGCAACATACGGGATTAAGAGATTAGCCAGATATGGGGGGGGGGGGGGGGGGGGGGGGGGCAGGTACTAGAACGAAAGGCCTTAAAAGCCAAACGACCAATTTTAAATTGGTAATGGAGGGAAATGGGTAGAAAATGGAGGGAAATGGGAAGAAAGAATGCAAGATCAAATTTATTTTTTCCAAAAATGAATTTAGTGGCAATATTTTGAATTAGTTGTAATCTATGAATGAATCGGGATGATAGAGAACAGCATGATATAACAAATTGCAGTAGTCTAGGTGATTGAGGATCAATGAATGGATTAAAGATAGCAGTTCAGTGGTATTCAAAAAAGATCTAACTCAACGGATTAAATATAGGAAACATATGCTTTTTGGATAGATTTGGAAATTTCCAGTTCTAAATTGAGTTTAGAGTCCAATAGGACTCCTAAAGAAGAGACTATTGGTTTTAAATGAATTTGAATTCCTAGCATGCTAGAAACTGGGAGAAGAGACGTATCAGTCTTCCTGGAAAACCAAATGGCTTCTGACTTATCAGGATTGACTTTCAGCCTGTCTACAGAAAACCAGTCTGTGTTTAGAAAGTCTGTGTTTAGAAAGACAGTTGTGAAACTGAAGTAGAGAGTCCTGATTCTTTATGTCAGTAGAGGCAATGATCTGAATATTGTCATATATAGATAGCAAGAGAAGTCTAAACTTTGAATGAGTGTCGCTAACAGTAACAAATAAAGTTTTTAAAATGTAGGTGATAAAATAAACACTTGAGGGACTCCACAGGAATGGTTGACTGTGTCAAAAGCTGCACTCATGTCCACTAGAACCATGAGAACAGTTTTGCCTTTATTCATACCCAGACAAATTTTGTTATGTACCAAAATCATAACTTTTTCAGTGCTATAGCCCTTACAAAATCCTGATTGTCTTGTGTGGAGAGCAACTGTATTCTCTAAGAAAGTAGACAGAGAAGGACCACATTTTCAATGAAAAATTGACACTGTTTTATATGAAGTATGAGTATAACACCAATGCCTAAAAAGTGAGTTGATTTTTAAAGGCAGTGGATATGATTATTAATAAACAGGACAGGTATTAAAAAGACTCAAACCTCTCCTATTTTTCCATGATTTCAGGACAGTGCTCCAATCCTTAATATTTGCCAAAATAGACTACTGCAGCGCTCTCTTCACAGGCCTTCCCAGCTCAACCACCAAGCCGCTACAGATGATACAGAATGCCGCGGCCAGAATTTTGACCAACACCAACCGGAGAGAACATATTACTCCCATCCTCCGAAACCTACACTGGTTACCAGTCAACTTCAGAGTCCTACACAAATCACTCACTCTAATACATAAATCCGTCCATAATCACCTTCACCTCGATCTCGAAATCCCTTTCAAACTCCATACTTCCAACAGACCGATTAGAGAAAACTACAAAGGAGCACTACAACCCCCCACAACCAAAGCCACGCGCCTCATTTCCACCAAAGACCGAGCGTTCTCAATAGCAGGACCAGCCATCTGGAACAACCTCCCAGCAGATCTCAGGCTGGAACCCTGCCTACTAACATTTAAGAAAAAACTCAAGACCTGGTTGTTCCGCCAAGCCTTCCCGGACCCTTCAGACACACATTAGACGACAAACCAGCTCATGAGCAACGGAACTTCGATCCCCCTCTAAATACTACACAAGCATCAGCACTTTCATAATAGCCCAACTAGCACTAGCACGGACTTTTAGGTCTTAGTTTTTTAATTTACTACCCTCTTAAGCCTTTCTTTCCAGCTGTTTAAGCTTCCAAGTTTTGCAGTCCTTGTTAAATGTAACTTTGTTTCTCCTGATTATAATAAGTTGTTTATGTTTACTGTTTTTATGTCCCTGTTCGATGTAAACCGACCTGATAAGGTATTTAACCTTGAAGGTCGGTATAGAAAAATGCTAAATAAATAAATAAATGATTACACAATCAAAAAATGTGTAAAAGTCACAGGAATAAGACCAAAAGAAAACCATTAGGACATTAAAAAGGAATATTAATATTTTCAGCAATATTAGATAGCACGGTTGCTTTAATAAACTATTTTTCTAATGTAGCCCTGCATATGGAAAATCCTTAAAAACAAAGTAATGCAATAATTAAAGTATTGTTGAAAGATTTGGGCCCTTCAGGATTAAAAAATGTGTATTCAGCAGAAAAAGATTCCAAACCAGAATTCTTCCATTAGTAATTATTATGAACTTAACTTGATTCTTTACATATTGTGTTTGTGTCCTCTCTGATGCACCCAATTGACTTCAGTGCATTAAGGTAATGTTAGATTATATGTGGAATGTTAAAATTACTATATTAATCATTTCAACCTTCTACAGATGAACTGGAATGGCAAAGTATTAAATTACTGGTGCTAAAGAATATTTTGACTCTTATTAAATATTGTATAATGAATATAAAAGTTTTCCCTCATCACACGTAAGCTTTCATTAAAGTTTTTAGTAAAAATTGATTTGGAAGTACTGCAAATAACAGCATTTAATGTGCAGAAATGGACTTTTACAAAATTACCCATTTGATATATGGATACACACATGTGTGCATGTCATGTTTGCCCATTAAGTTTATCCAGACTAAGCAGAGATGTACCTGGGAGCAGAGTTGAGGTGAGGTTTGGAATGGTATGGCATAGCCCAGATCACCTTAAAAGTAGTGGCTTTTGAACCAGACAATATGGTTCTGAACCAAACAAGATGGAAGCTACTACTGAGTTTAGAGAAAAAGAACTGCTATTATTAATAAACAGGACAGTTACTAAAACTAGTTGACATAGCTGGATACAAAATTGTTGGAGCTGCAATGGCCTTCACAGACATTTGTTTCCTTCTAATCAACACATTCTGATTGATTGTGACTACCAGCAAGTTTACCATCACATGAACCTTCTGTTAAGGACAAATCAGCTTCTAAAGGCCACCAATAATGTACAAATGAACTAGTGTGTATCTAATCTATCTACAAACTAAGCCGTGGCTGTATTGGCTGGCTGCCCTGAGACCAGATCCCAGAATTGGACAGCCAGAAATACAATGGGGAGATTGCCAGAAAGTGCATATTTTCTGGCAAGGTTTACATAAGACCTGGGCTATTTATTTATTTATTTATTTATTTAAAAACGTTTATATACCGGTATTAGTATGCATACATCATACCGGTTTACAATGTAACTTTAAAGGTAGAAATTACAATGAACAGGGAGGGCGAACAAGGAGGAGTATACAAAGAGCAGGAGGTGGAGGAATTAAAGCAATAAATAAAAACTGCAACGGACTATTTACAGGAATATACAAGGCGTAGGCAAGATACTTGCAGAAGTCGGTGTACTTAATCAGGGTAGGCTTGTCGGAAGAGCCATTTACTCCTTATATGCTTGGTATTTAGATTTGCAGTGCATGTATGAGAAAGGTAGTTTGGAACTCATTTTGGTAATGGTGATATAGGCATATCTGAATCCAGAATATTTGCAGGTATTGTCTAACAAGCCTAAGTCATGCCTCATGTAACTATGATTCATTGTGAATAATTGCATAATTATTGTATATCATATTAATCTCCTTAATGGAATGAAAATGGGGCAGATTTTCAAAGGCTATGCGCGTAACATATGCGCGTAACCCGAGAAAATCTGCCCCTGCGCGCGCCGAGCCTATTTTGCGTAGGCTTGGCGGCGCGTGCAAGCCCCGGGACGCACGTATGTCCCCGGGCTTGCAAAAAGAGGCGGGGCGTGGGCGGTCCGGGGGGTGGAGCGGGGGCCATTTGCCGCTGTGCCCGGGATCGCGGGCCGGCCGTTGGCCGGCATGTGTAATCTACACCTGCCAGCAGGCAGGTGCAACTTACCCGACAAAGGTAAGTTCTAGGTAGGGCTGGGGGGCGGGTTAGGTAGGGGAAGGGAGAGGAAGGTGGGGGGAGGTGGAAGGAAAGTTCCCTCCAAGGCCACTCTGATTTCGGAGCGGCCCTGGAGGGAATGTAGGAAGGCTGCGCGGCTTGGCGTGCGCAAGTTGCACAATTGTGCACCCCTTTCCGTGGATTTTATAACATGTGTGCGGTAACGTGCACATGTTATAAAATTGGGCGTAGATTTGTTCGCGCCGGGTTGCACGAACAAATCTACCCCCACGCGCACCTTTTAAAATTTGTCCCAATATGTGTAACATAATTCTGACACAACTTAATTCAGGTTGTTTTGTTGGCTAGGAACCAGTCTCAATTATTATATGTGGGTCTTATCTGTCTTTCAGACTTACCTGTACACTGTTGGATGTTTTAAATTATTGATGTAAATTTTCAGGAAAACGTTGTGTGGCTATTTTGGCAGGGTAGATTTGTGGGGTAGATTTGGTAGGATAATTTTCAAAGCGGACTTCTGTAAACAAGTCTGCTTTGAAAATTGGTGAAATCTGGGCACGTTTTTGCCTATTTTCTTATCCAGACTGAACATTACCATTCTAGTAGGGGTGTGCAGCAATAAACTGCTTTGTATTTTTTTATTTCGTTTCCCTGCCCCCTTTTTAGAGGTTGTTTTTTTTAATTTTAGGGGTTTTCCTTTTCATTTTTAAAAAAATGTTTTATTTAGCATGTACCAAGTTGACTTAGTGCATAATATTTGAGTTGAAATAGTGTGCACTAACTCATATAGTACACACTTAGAGGTGAATTTTAAAAGCCGTCATGTGCATTAATTAGGGGATGCATGAATAAGTCGGGCTCGCACACTCCAAGGGTATTTTAAAAGCTGCCGAGATACGCGTGTATCTCCTGCAGCACGCATATCTTGAAAGTTTTCAAAAAAGGATGGGGCATGGGCATGGTCTGGACAGGGCATGGACATTTTGGGGTGTGAATCTGAGATGTGTGCGTAAATACTTATGCAATCTGGCATGCACCAAGATCCCCTGCTATGTAACTTTACTTCTGCTATGGATGACATCTAAGTTAAAAAATACAGAAAACTAGGCAGATCTGTGGGATTTTAAGGTTCGGGGATATTTGGAGGGTGTGAAGACTATTAAATTAGGGGGGTTTGGAGGACCTATCTCTTAACTGCGTGAACTGGGGATGAACTAGTAAAACTGGGACTAATGTTGGCACGCAGCCCTTTTAAAATCCCCCAATTTACATGGGAGAAGCAGGATTTGCATGCACATGTGCATGCCCACTTAAAATTTGGCATACATGTGTGCGCAGCCAGGCTAGTTTATAACATGTGCGCATATGCATTGTATGCTTTAAAATGGTCATGTCCCTGGGCACAGGCTGCCATATGCACAATATTGTGCGCACATGCACAAGTTCAAAAGTTACCATCTAAGACGGTAACTCTAAAATGAGTGCATACGTACCCATATATACATGTATATGGGTGCGCAGCCTCATATGCCAAAATCTTATATCCTGTGCAAAGTCACACGCATGTTATAACACAGGCTTAGTGCATGTATGTGTGCTCCTACTTTTATGCATAAAGAAACAGTTGGGAATTATTGGCACTTATACGCACAAGTGAGGAAATTTTATAGCATACACACATGAAGGCCTGCCAGCTTAACCAGTTTGTCTACCAGTTTGCAGAGTCTATTTCTAGGTCATTAAGACCTCCCTGGTTCTTTACCCTGCATTACACCCAGTTTAACCAGACCCTTCAAGCAGTTCATATATAGCTATACATAGTATTATTCAGGCTTACACCTGATTATTAACAGAAGTAAATCTGCGCAGAAATGAACCAGACATGCAGCACGTTTACTTCGCTACATATGTGCATATCTCTTGGCTCTGCCTTGGAACATTCATGACCGCCCCCATTCCACACTTTTTTTTACTCGATGCGAGATAATCACACATCGGTACTTGTGCATGTATGTGGCAGGTCTACAAAACTGGATGGACAAGCGCATGTGCTAGATGCATACACATCTGTGCTTTTTGGTGCATACATCTCTTTTAAAATTCACCTTTAAGTCAACAGGGAGGATAACTTTCAAAACTGCTTATGTGTGCCCATATATGCATGTATATGAGCGCAGGCAAATTTGCTACTGTAATTTTATAATTAGCATTTAAAGGTTATAAAATCTGAGTATATATATGTGCACCAATTCTCACATGTCTAAACCAAGAGTCTCTCAAGTTTGATTTCTTCGGATAAATGCCAATTTATCCAGCTAAGTAGCAGCACAGAGCTGGATAAGTCCAAAAACTGCTTCTTAGATGAACAAGTAGTGCTTTTCAGACTTACCCTGTTATGTAGGTCTGTTGATACTTAGCTTGATAAATTGGACTGTAGCCAGATAAGTGCTGCTGCTTATCTGAATAAATTCAAATTGGTCTGTCAAAGTAGTTGGAAATTCACCTGATAGTTGTGTGCAATTCATGTACCCATATATTTATACTTCCAGTTTTACAAGGTCACGTGTAGATTTTTATTGCATTAATTTGATGCTATCCCCCCCCCCCCCCCACCACCACCACCACCACACACACACACACACAGAGTGTAAACTGGCTTTTGCATGAATAAATCAAGGAATTTTATAAAATGTGCATGGTAATGAAATAATCAGTTTTAGCATTTTGTCTACCAGTTAGCTCAGTCTATCTGAAAATCCTGAACACCCTCCTACCTTTTCAGCCTGATGTCCCCTTATTGCATCCAGACCATCTACCCAGATATTTTTTCACTTGAACGTTGTTTACAATTAATTACACCAAAAATTGAGAAAAAGTAAATACACACAAGTAAAAGATGTATGAGCATCACTTTGGCAGGTTTTAAAATAGCACCTTGTACTTGTAAATGTTGGCCCCCACCCCAGAACACTCCTGGACCACCTCTTTCTTGTACATGCAAAGTTACTCACCGGCCCTGATTTACGCATGTAAGTTGCAGTTTTTCAAACAGCATATATTTGCATATGTGCTGTTTTATACACGCCAGTGCTAATTTTTACATGCACAATGTTTGAAAATTCACCTCTTAGTAAGCACTAAACAACAAGTCTTAAAAATGCTAAATTTCATGATTTTTTAAAATCATTTCAGTTTAGAAATAAAATGGAAGAAAATAGGCAATGTCGATGAGAATGCCTATGCCATTAAAAACAAAAATACATCCCTACCTCTTAGTACTTAAATCTGTGAGAATAATAAATACTGTCTAGACTCAGGAGCATCTATTGACATAATATTTTCTGTGCCATTCATTAAATGGCTTTTTTTGTAGTTTGATATTTATCTGATCATAGCTGCAATGCAGATATAACTGGAGTGTTATTTCTAAAACAAAACAAAACAAAAAAAAAGCATATGTAAGCAGTTTTCAATGTCGAATCAGCTTTTGGTTATCTCATTATAGAAATCCCATTATATGTGTTGAATGAGAGGCATTATCTCAAATATAAGACATGCAGTAAGACATGCAGGATAACGTTCAGTGTGATTATACAAGAGCTGACTTTATGTTTGTCTCCTTTAGAGGTAGATTTTAAAAGCCCGTCACATGCATCAATCGCTAGGATGTGTGCACAAGTCAAACTCACGTGCACCCACCTAATTTTAAAAGCCGCCCATATGTGAAACATATAAACATAGAAATGTCGGCAGAAAAGGACCAAATGGTCCATCCAGTCTGCCCAGTAAGCTTATGATAGTATCTGCTATGCCGTGTAGTTTACCCCATGCTTATCAGTTTCCCAGATCATAAAAGTCAGGATCCTCCTTGGTTGCTATTTGTATCCAATTCCACGTTATGCCTTGCCTTTGAAGCAGAAAGCAATGTTTGAGTTGCATCAAAGTATCAGTCTTATTGCTTAAGGGTAGTAACCGCTGCATCAACAAGATACCCCCATACTTATTTCCCCAGACAGTAAAGGTCAGGGCCCTCGTTGATTGCTGTACAAATCCAATTCCGCTTTTTCCCTGCTGTTGAAGCAGAGAGCAATGTTTGAGTTGCATCAAAAGTATCAAGGTGTATTGGTTAAGGGAAGTAACCACCGCATCAGCAAATTACCCCCATACTTGATTCCCCAGACCGTAAAATTCAGAGACCTCATTGATTGCTGTACGAATGCAGTTTCCCTTTTCCCCTGCCATTGAAGCAGAGAGCAATGATGGATTTGCATCAACAATATCAAGGCTTATTGGTTAAGGGTAATAACCACTGCATCAGCAAGTTACTCTATGCACTCTTTTCTTCATTTCCATCCTTTAAACTTCAGGAATCCACAGTATTTATCCAATGCCCGTTTGAATTGTTTCACTGTTTTGGTTTTTACCACCTCCTCCGAAAGGGCATTCCAGGCATCCACCACCCTCTACATGAAGAAATATCTCCTGACACTGGATCTGAGGCATCCTCCCTGGAGTTTCATTTAGTGACCCCTAGTTCTATGATTTCTTTCCAATGGAAATGGTCTGATGTTTGCACATCATTAAAACCTTTCACGTATCTGAAAGTCTGATTCATCACCCCTGCACCTCCCCTCTTCCAGGGTATATATATTCATATCCTTTAGTCTCTCTTCATATGTTTTCTCATACTGACCCCACACCATTTTGGTAGCCCTTTTCTAGACCACCTCCTTCCTGTCTCTATCCCTTTTGAGATAAGGGCTCCAGAACTGATCACAGTACTCCAAGTGAGGCCTCAAAAAGGACCTGTATAAGAGCATCACCACCTCCATTTTCTTACTGGTTATTCCTCTCTTTATGCAGCCCATCATTCCTCTGGCTTTAGCTATTGCCTTGTCACATTGCATTGCCATCTTCATATCACCAGAGATTATTAGGGATGTGAATCGTTTTAGGACGATTAAAATTATCGTCCGATAATTTTAATATCGTCTTAAACCGTTATGGAACACAATACAATACAGATTCTAACGATTTATCGTTATAAATCGTTAGAATCGTGAGCCGGCACACTAAAACCCCCTAAAACCCACCCCCGACCCTTTAAATTAAATCCCCCACCCTCCCGAACCCCCCCCCAAATAACTTAAATAACCTGCGGGTCCAGCGGCGGTCCGGAACGGCAGCGGTCCGGAACGGGCTCCTGCTCTGAATCTTGTCGTCTTCAGCCGGCGCCATTTTCCAAAATGGCGCCGAAAAATGGCGGCGGCCATAGACGAAAAAGATTGGACGGCAGGAGGTCCTTCCGGACCCCCGCTGGACTTTTGGCAAGTCTCGTGGGGGTCAGGAGGCCCCCCACAAGCTGGCCAAAAGTTCCTGGAGGTCCAGCGGGGGTCAGGGAGCGATTTCCCGCCGCGAATCGTTTTCGTACGGAAAATGGCGCCGGCCCGCCATTTTCCATACGGAAAATGGCGCCGGCAGGAGATCGACTGCAGGAGGTCGTTCAGCGAGGCGCCGGAACCCTCGCTGAACGACCTCCTGCAGTCGATCTCCTGCCGGCGCCATTTTCCGTACGAAAACGATTCGCGGCGGGAAATCGCTCCCTGACCCCCGCTGGACCTCCAGGAACTTTTGGCCAGCTTGTGGGGGGCCTCCTGACCCCCACGAGACTTGCCAAAAGTCCAGCGGGGGTCCGGAAGGACCTCCTGCCGTCCAATCTTTTTCGTCTATGGCCGCCGCCATTTTTCGGCGCCATTTTGGAAAATGGCGCCGGCTGAAGATGACAAGATTCAGAGCAGGAGCCCGTTCCGGACCGCTGCCGTTCCGGACCGCCGCTGGACCCGCAGGTTATTTAAGTTATTGGGGGGGGGGGTTCGGGAGGGTGGGGGATTTAATTTAAAGGGTCGGGGGTGGGTTTTAGGGGGTTTTAATGTGCCGGTTTTTCGATTTTTCGATTTTTAACGATTTTTAACGATTTTTCACGATATTTTACCCCCCCAAACGGCAACAATACGATTCCCTCCCCCTCCCAGCCGAAATCGATCGTTAAGACGATCGAGGACACGATTCACATCCCTAGAGATTATTACCCCAAGATCCCATTCTTGGTCCATGCACATCAGCCTTGCCCCCCCCCCCCCCCCATATCATACAGCTCTTTTGGATAACTGCATCCCGGATGCATGACTCTGCACTTCTTGGCATTGAATTCAAGCTGCCAAATCTTCAACCACTCATCAAGCTTTCGTAAATCATTTTTCATTCTCTCTATTCCTTCAGGCATGTCCACTCAGTTGCAGATCTTGGTATTATCAAGAAACAGACAAACTTTACCTTCTTTTCCTTCTGCAATGTCACTCACAAAGATATTGAACAGAACCGGTCCCAATACTGATCCCTGTGGCACTCCACTTAACATGACGCTTCATAGTAGTTCTATTTACCATTACACACTGTCTCTTATCAGTTAACCAGTTTATAATCCACTCCACCACCTTGGTGCTCACTCCGAAGCTTCTCATTTTGTTCACAAGCCTCCTATGTGGGACAGTATCAAAAGCTTTGCTGAAATCCAAATAGATTGAGTATTCTTCCTCAATCCAGTTTTCTAGTCACCCAATCAAAAAAAATCAATTAGATTTGCCTGACAAGAACTTCCTCTGGTAAATCCATGCTGCCTCGGGGCCAGCAATTTACTGTATGTAGATAGTTCAGTATTCTTTCTTTCAGCAGCATCTCCATTAATTTTCCCACCACTGAGGTGAGGCTAACCGGCTTGTAGTTTCCAACTTCCTCTCTGGTACCACGTTTATGAAGTGGGACCACAATCACCTGTTGGAGGAGTGGACCCTGTGCCCGAGGGGGAGTTGATGCTGCCTGAGGGGAAACCCCCTCAGCCCCCCCCCCCCCCAAACCATCAGCATGTGAGGCTGGACAGGAAGCAGAGGCCAGCTGGAGCTTTGCCAATACCAGCCCACATTCCCCACAGGTTGAGTCCTTGGGTCATGGGCATGAATGGTTTTAGGTGAGCCTCTGCGTGGATGATCCCGTGGATGGTGGCCGAGCAGAAACTCAAGTCTGGTCAGAGCAAGCAGTCAAGGCAGATGGCAATACTCGTAGTTAGGTTCAAGCCAGAGGTCAGGGCAGGTGGTGATACTCGTAGTCAGGTTCAAGTCAGAGGTTAGAAGCCAGAAGTCTGTCCAAGATAGAGGCTTGCAGGAGGACAGGAACAAGCAGGACAAAGTACCAGAGAGTAGGAATGCTGGGAGCAGGAAGCTGGAAACAGGAACGCAGCTCGAAGAGAACAAGAGGACTTGTTGCCAAGGCAAGCTCAACCTGTCAGAGCTTAACTTATATAGGAAGAGCTGGAAATGTCATCAGGAGGGGCCTAGGAAGATTTCCTGCCGTGGGCCCTTTAAATTTGTAGTGGTGCTGTGCGCATGCTCCTAGGGGGGGGCGCTCGGTCCGAAGGGAAAGTGGCTGGCATGACCTGGGCGGCCGCGTGCAGCATTGTGGCATGGTGAAGGCTGCTCAGCTCAGGAAGGCCCATTGCACTGGTGATGGAGCAGGAAGGTGGCTGAGAAGTGCAGAGACGGTGGTGGCTGGCAGCCATGGCCAGAGAGCCCAGAGCTGCTAGATCAGGCTGGTGTCAGGAGGTGAGAGCAGCTGACTGCGGGATCCTGCAGTCGGCAATTGTAACATTGCTCTTCTCCACTCTCGCTGTACCACTCCCATTTCCAGGGATCTATTGAACAGGTCATTTAGCGAACTTGCTAGGATATTTCTGAGTTCTTGTAGTATCCTGGGAGGTACCTCATCCATCCCCATGGACTTGTCCACATTCAGTTTTCCTACCTCTTCCCATACATACTCTTCTGGAAAAGGAGTTGTATCTAGCCCATTCCCTTCTACGGTCTTGTCAACCAGCAGCAGTGCTTCTCCAGGGTCTTCTTTAGTGAACAGAGAACTGAAGTATTTGTTTAATATTTCCGCCATTTCCTTGTTTGTCTCGGCACTATAACCCATCAATTTCACTATACCACTTCAGGCTTTCCTTCTTTCTCTGTATATCTGAAAAATGTTTTGCCACCTCTTGCATAGTCCTTTCTTCCACTTGACCTTTTACTTTTCTAAATTATTTCATCATCTCCCTCATTTTCATCAGGTATTGTTCCCTGTGTTCCTCTTTTTGGGATCCTTTATACTTCTTGAATGCTGATCTTTTTGCAGCCACCTCCTTTGAGAACCCAATTGGTTTCTTTTTCCTTCAATTTTTGTTTACTTTTCTAACACACAGATTTATTGCCTTTGTTCATGTGTCTCCGGCTGTGTGCATATCTTAAAAGTTTTCAAAAAAGAGGTGAGGTGTGGGCGTGGTTGTAGCTGGACATGGACAAGAAATGTGCACATAAATAGTACTGGGTGCACACCTGGGCAGGCATCAAGATCCTCTGCCACATAAGTTTGCTTCTGTTATGAAGGAGGTGTAAGTTTAAAAATAAAAAGAAATACATGTCTCAGGAGTTTAAAAGGTCTGGGGAGTTCAGACTATCAAACCAGGGGGATTTGGAGGACCTAGTTGTTAACTGGGTGAACTGATGGCCAAACTGGTGAAGCTGGCAATGGTATGGGTAAGCAGCACCCCTTTTAAAATTCTCTGACTTATGCGGTAGAAGCGGGATTTACGCACCCAGGTACCTGCCCACTTAAAATTGGGTGCACACGTGTGCGCGGTTAGGCATATACTTGTGTAAATTCTTAAATGACCTTGTATCTGTGTGCGTGCCGACACACATGCGCCAAAGTGTGCCAAAGTGCCAGTTTGAAAGTGACCTTCCCTGTTTCTGTGAAGGCCCTAGCCTTCAAGAAAACTAACTCTGTTAAAATGGGGAGTGCCAGCTGGATGGGAAAATCTAGAGGAAGCAGAAGAGCAGTGGGCAATATTAAAACGAAATAACATAAGAGCAACTTACTTTTCTGTTTGGAAAGTAAATTAAAGTAGAGGAAAAGAACTTGCTATGGTTTTCTAAAGAATTAGATAAATAGATAAAGAAAAAAAAAAGATCATTCAGAAACTGCAAGAGATCACAGAAAGAGGAAGACAGGCAAAGCTATGAGAAGCTTGGAAAGTAGAAGAGAAAAAGCACAAATGGGGAGAAAGACATTTTTTAGATTTGTTATTGAGAGCTGGAACTATAAAAGTGTCCCAAAATGGCTGGGGTGTCCTGGATGTGGAAAAAGTCTCCTTCCCCACATACCTGTGGTTGAAAAGGTACTGCCAACCTTCCAACCTGGCAGTGACCTGTGTCCCTGGGATAGAAACTCCTATTTTTCACTCTCTTCTCTCCCTTGAACTCCTCTTAAAAAATAGATGAATATAGACCTTCCATAAGGAAAAGCATCTCACTGGAAAACAGTTCCAGCTGTGGCGTAGGGAAGGATGGCAGTAAAAAGAACTCCCTTCTCTCTCTCAGATGGATAAAACACAAGCTATGGAAAAAATATTCCGGATTTCTCTTTCCTTAACTTGTGGACAATGCAACCTCCTTTCTGCTGTAAAAAGGGATGCACGGCGCCTCCCTGGCCTACCGGGTAGGGAAAACAGCTTCCCATAAAGACCAAAGTCTCACACGCAAAAAAGACTGAAAAAACCCCCTCAGAAAAACGGCAAAACCTTTCTCACTCTCTCAAATCCCTTCCAGTCCTGTAAAGGAACTGATAGGGAATGCCTTTCCTATCCTGATCTAAGCAGGGCTCTAAACTTGAACAGCACATACAAAAATGCTCCTTATTCTTTCAAAAAACAAAAAAAAAAAACCCTCCACACTGACACACTGTGCTACTCTCTTGTGAACCAAGAGTTCTCCATTACAGAATGCCTCTGGAGAGGCACTATTTTAATGATTCATACCCCCCCCCCCCTTAATGCTAGCAAAGCCAAGGTCTGGGAGCTAGGGCCATATATTGGAGATGCAAAGGGTGTCTACACAAGAAAACACTAAGGTGTAGAGCGTGGAGTATGTTAGCAAGGCAGAGTGGCAGCAAGATACCTAAGGTATAAAGCCTGTGGTATTGCAATAAAACTGCAAGTCAGAAATACCCCCGAGGCATATCATAAGTGGAATAGCAGCAACGCAATGTGGCAGCAAGACAGCCAGTGTTGTATGTTGAGGGCATAGCAGCAAGGCAGAGGGGCATCAAGACCCCCACGGTGTAGCATAAGGGTTATAGCAGCAAGGCAGAATGGCAGCAAGACCCTCAAGAGGTATAAAAACAAGGAAGAGTGGTAGCAAGGCCTAGTGTGTCAATAGTCAGACTAGGCCTGTACTTAGGGTAACAGAAAGTTTTGGGAGAGCAGGCTGGCTGAAGGTTTGTTAAATTTCAGCTGCGCTGAATCCCTCTCAGCAGAGAACAACCCTCTGTTTCCTGATCCAGTCCTTCCCATCCAGGCAGCATGCACTGAACAGAAAACCCTGCAGCAGAAAAAGCAAAGGGGGATCATGTTGGAGAGATTAGAAGTGGCTGAGTAGAGATCATTGGAGGGTGGAAAGAGAGTCTGGGAGATGAGGGGTGGATTGATTTGTGAATGTATGTCTGTTTGTTAGAGATAGGGAAACAAGGTAGGGCACAGTATTTAAGTGTATGAAAGAAAAGGGATTCGTGCCAAGTGTGTGTGTGTGTGTCTGTGTGTGTTTGATATTGGATAGGATTTTAGAGAAGAGTTGTAAGAAGGAGCAGAACCAGAGCAGAGTAGGGACAACTCCCTCCTCTCCTCCCCACCCACTGCAATTCAAATCCTCCCTCCCTAGATCATAGATTCTTTCTCCAGAACCTAGAACCTCCATTCTCCTCATATCCTGGAACCCACTCCCCAACTCTTCCTACTCCCTCCTCCCCTTCCTCAACTCAAGAACCTCCCTCTTTCTCTCCTCATCCCCATCCAAGATTCCTAATCTTCCCCATCTCTCACTATCTGCATCCCAAGTTCTTTCTTTCCCACACTTTTAGCCTTTTCTGCTCACCTCATTCCTCTCATCTCTTCCTCTCTCCATCCCTGAGGTCTCCTCCCTATATTGAAACTTGATATCAAGTTTCTTTACCCATAAAATTAAAATAAATTATACTAATAATTATAGTGTAAAACTACTTTATGTTTATAATGTATTATAAAAAATGGAAATATTTGCCAATTTGCTTCAGAACTTTTTAATTTATGCTACTGTATCTACCCTTGAACTGTCAAGAGGAAACTAGGGTGCTATGCTGTAGACCATCTATTCCCTGTTGTACAACCTCAGATGGGGAGAGGGAAAGAGAGGGGTGACAGCACCAACAGTGCCTAGTGGTGCCAAAATCCTAAAGTCTTCACTGGGTATAGCCAAGCAGAGTGGCAGCAAGATCTCTTAGATTTAGCATCAGGAGCAGTTACACAAGGCAGAGTGGCAGTAGTACCCCTAAAGTGTAGCATAAGAGGGAAACACTGCTCTAGTTGATCTCTGGATGTACCCTCACTCCTATGCATGCAAATACATGCGAAGTAAAAACAATAAAAGATGATACCTTTTTATTGGACTAATTTAATTCATTTCTTGTAAATCATGCAAGCCAGAACAAATTCTCCAGAACCTCAATAGATGAGAAAAGGGCAAATTTCCTTTTTAAGGAACATCCGCGTGCTGTAAAAGAAAATTTGCTCTGTTCTCAGTTTTCGAGATTCTGGAGAATTTCTTCTGATTTGCGGGATTTTAAACATGAGTCACAACTGTCACCTTCTATTGTTAATATTCTCTGGAAACACTGGACTACAATTGGTTTACATTCAGGTTTTATTCAAAGATATTTACGTACTGCTTACATTAGAGATAAGAACATTAAAGAGTTGCTAAGGAGCCTCACTGGGCTCAGCCAAGGAGGCCACAACTTGACCATGAGGCTGGCCCAGCGCAGCAAGAATGAGTCAGGGGGAAGGGAGGATTGGGCTTGCTGACATGCCTGCTGTCGCATTGGTGAGAGGGGAAGGGTGGCCTGGCAGCAGCACAAAGAGGAATCGTGTGCACAGTGACTTCCTTTTTTTTTCAGCGGTCATCCTCTGACCCCCCCTTTTTTCACCTTACCTTGCTTTTTTATTGATGTTAGATAGAGGCCTGTGGCCCTTGGGTGCGAATGGTGCAGATGGATCCGAGATTGAGGAGCAGATGGAACCTGATTTCTGGGGCCGTTGTGTGTGCAAGGGGGGCAGAGCGTCCTGATTTGACCCATGTGGTGGTGAGTACGAGTGTAGAGGGCTTGCACATCATGGCCACGCATCCCAGGTGCTGCTGTCTTGTATCTGGGATCGGTGGCCTTTGCCTGCTCGCGGCCAGGGAGAGGAAGGTGCGGTGTCGGCCACCTCTCCGGGCTGCAGTAGGAGCACATCAGGGACATATTGTAGGTGGTCTGCTCAGACCTCTGAGGTAGGCAGATGCAGCAGATGGGGGACAGGACTGATGCAGGGGCAGGAGCTGATGTGAGGTGTTTGAATGATGATGAGGAGGAGGAGTACCTGACAATTTACCATTTATTTTGCTCCTGGCTTAAAAATAAAAGTTCAAATTTATCCTTTTAAGTAAACAAATGCATGATTATAGTCGAGGAGGCTGCAAAAAAAATGAATCTGTAGCAAAGTGAGAACAGGGGCCAGGACTGTTGGTTCTCACAAGCTATATTTTATCCCATGCGAGAAAGAGCGACTTTAGTTGTTTCCTGTATGGTAACGGATGCTCTGTTATTGTCATTATATGTGCTATGGTTTTCTCTCCATGCGAATGGCTGCCGAATGTAGGGGGCAGAGGAACATTTTTGGCTTGATGCAATTTTAGCTTTATCGAAATGACAGTGCAGCTCTGTCGAACAGACCTCTGTGATTCTTTCTCTTTTTTTGCTAGTATGTATTTCTGTTTATGTTTGTGATTGGGAGAAATTGGCAGAATGAGATTTGTTTTATGTAGCATGTTGGTCCCAGCTGGTTTCCAATTTTCCTTATACTGTACCTTGGGATGATCACAGGTAGAGTGTGCAGTGAGAGAAGCTGCTGTTATGTAGGTTTTCTGAAAACAATCCCAGTTATAGCTGCAGATGGAAGGCTGGCACGTTCTGCTTCTCTGCTTTGCTTCCTATGTGATCAGTGTGCTTGACCTGTAGCTGACATTCCTTCAGGCTCACAAGGCGTAGGACGTAATCAATACTGACCATACAGAGGGTAGCAATGTGTGGGAAAGGCTTGTTTTGCAGAACCAGCAGAAAGGAAAATTATTTTTTAAGTGCGAGAAATGAGGTGATCAGATTAGCAGATGACACAAAATTATGCAGAGTAGTTAAATCACAAGCCGATTGTGATACATTGCAGAAGGATCTAGCAAAACTGGAAGATTGGGCATCCACATGCATAATGTGGACAAGTGCAAGGTGATGTATATCGGGGGAAAAAACCCATGCTGTAGTTACATGATGTTAGGTTCCATATTAGGAGTTACCACCCAGGAAAAAGATCAGGACATCATAGTTGATATTGTATTGAAATCATTGGCTCAGTGAGCTGTGGCAGTCAAAAAAAAACAAAACAGAATTTCCGAATTATTAGAAAGGGAATTGCAAATAAAACAGAAGATGTCATAATTCCTCTGTAGTGCTCCATGGTGTGACCGCACTTTGAATATTATGTGTAATTCTGGTGGACACATCTCAAAAAAGATATAGTTGCACTAGAGAAAGTACAGAGAATGGCAACCAAAATGATAAAGGGCACAGAACAGCTCCCCTATGAGGAAAGGCTAAAGAGGTTAGGGATGTTCAGCTTGAAGAAGAGACAGCTGAGGGGGGATATGGTAGAAGTCTACAAAATCATGAAAGGTCTTGAATGGGTAAATGTGAATTGGTTATTTACTCCTTTGGATAATACAAGAACTAGGGGGCACTCCATTAAGTTATGAAGTAGGACATTTAAAACAATCAGAGAAAATTATTTTTCACTCAATGCACAATTAAGCTCTGGAATTCATTGCCAGAGGATTTGGTTAAAGCAGCTGGTGTAGCTGTTTTTAAAAAAGGTTTGGATAAGTTCCTGGAGGAGAAGTCCATAAACTGCTATTAATCATTAGGGAATAGCCATTGCTTGTTGCCAGCATTAATAGCATGGGATCTATTTAATGTTTGGGCACTTGTCAGATACTTATGACTTGGATTGGCCACTGTTGGAAACATGATACTGGGCTTGATGGACCCATTGGTCCGACCCAGGATGACATATCTAATGTTCTTATGTTCCTATGTACCATCTGGAGTTTTACATGTGCATTATCAAAATGCTTCCCCATGTTTGCAGGCAATAAGAAGCCTCACTGGACTCAGCCATGAGGACATACATGTTTATGGTCAGTCTTCACAGCATATGTTTCACTGACAAATGAAGCTCTGGGTCATTTTGAGTGCAACTTCCAAAGTTTTACATGGTCAAACACGTATTCACCCATGTGAAAACTCCTTTTGAAAACACAATTTCTGTCTATGTGGTATGGGACAATGTGCACGTGTTTCACTTCAGCCAAAGAGTTAAACATGGTGCAAGCAGTCACCTCTGGGTGAGTTTCTTTATGGTCCCAAGCCAAAGGCAACTATTTGTATGTAAAGTCAGAAGTTAGGGGGATTTAAGAAGGGGTGAAGTTGGAGGATTGTAAGGTATGGCGAACCAGCGAAGGGTGGAGAGGAAGACTAAGGAAAAAGACAATGAAAGGAATAAAAGCTTTATTTAAGCTCTTGGGCAGCAAACCTTCTGGAGATAGAGAAATACCCACAGTACCTGAATGTAATCTGCTTTGAAGGGCCAAAAATCAGAATATTAGAAATACAAAGGCATCGGGGGACAGGCCGGTATATGGGAGGAACATTGGTATGGGTACATGTACAATAATAGCACCACTTTAGGGTCCATATCCCAGCAAGATAAAGCAGAAGATATGAAAGGGAATTATGTGGTTGTGTTTAAGCTGTTGTTGAGGAATTTAGAGGGTGCAGGTGCAGAGGAAAGATGGACAAAATAGGGCGTGCAATGTAGAAAAGATTAAACTATTACTAAACTCATCACTTTGATCTGAATATTTCCATATCTTCATCGAGTGTCAATCACCCCCTGTTCTTCATTCATGGAGATCCTGCCACTTCCTTCAACGATATTCACTCCTTCTTCAACAATGTTCACCCCAACAAAGTGCCTTGTTTCACCCACTCGGCTTCATCAGGGGAATTCTGTAGCCACCTCAAGAATATCACAATATTAACCCCACTCATAAGCGAGCTCCTAAAACATACATATAAAGAGTTAACATTAGAGATGTGGTTAGTTTATTACGAATTAGGCAAGTTCAACGAAATTGCCTAATTCATCGTGGGTCGGGGGCCCCGAACCCCAAAACTGATTTTCCCCGAACTACGAGGAAAATTAGTTTTTCGGATTTGTATGGGGGGAGGGCACATTTTATTTTTTAAAATAAAAAACCACCCCAAGCATTAAAATTCACTGTAATACACCCCCCCCCCCCCCACCACCACCACCATCCCGATCCCTCCCCAAGACTTACTAACATCCCTGGTGGTCCAGCGGGGTCCCGCAAGGGATTTCTCCCTCCATGCTGTCGGGTGTCTGGCCTGCCTCGATCAAAATGACACCGATAGCCTTTGACCTACTATGTCACAGGGGCTACCGGTGCCATTGGTCAGCCCCTGTCACATGGCCATCAGTGCCATCTTGTGCTCCTACCATGTGACAGGAGCTGACCAATGGCACCGGTAGCTCCTGTGACATAGTATGGGCAAAGGCTATCGGCGCCATTTTGATTACTGGCAGCCGACGGTCCAAGTGCAGGAGGTCACTCCCGGACCCCCGCTGGACCACCAGGGACTTTTGGCAAGTCTTGAGGGACCCTCCTGACCCCCACAAGACTTGCCAAAAGTCCAGCAGGGGTCCGGGAATGACCTCCTGCAATCGGTCAGCCCGTCACATGGTAGGAGCAATGGACGGCCGGCCCCTGTGACATAGTGAGGGCAAAGGCTATCGGCACCATTTTGAATACTGGCAGCCAACGGCCGGAGTGCAGGAGGTCGCTCCTGGACCCCCGCTGGACTTTTGGCAAGTCTTGTGGGGGTCAGGAGGGTTCCCCAAGACTTGCCAAAAGTCCCTGGTGGCCCAACGGGGGTCCGGGAGCGATGTCCTGCTTGCGGGCCGTCGGCTGCCAGTAATCAAAATGGCACCAATAGCCTTTGCCCTTACTATGTCACGGGCTACCAGTGCCATTAGTCAGCCCCTGTCAAATGGTAGGAGCACAAGATGGCGCCGATGGCCATGTGACAGGGGCTGACCAATGGCACCGGTAGCCCCTGTGACATAGTAGGTCAAAGGCTATCGGCGCCATTTTGAAACTGGCAGCTGAAGGTGTGAGTGCAGGAGATGGCTCCCAGATCCCCCGCTGGACCACCAGGGAGTTTTGGTAAGTCTTGGGGGTCAGGAGGGTGGGGGGTTGTAGTTAATTTAATTTTAGCGGGGAAACGAATAGGAATTAACGTATAAACGTATCGGGGGCCCCCTTGCCGAATGCAGCGTATCTGCCCCCCGACGAATATGAATCTCAGATGCAATATATGGTGTCCCTCTGCACATCCCTAGTAGAAATTTTGACATGTACTGGCAAGACATGGCCCCTTCAGATGGTAGGTTGAGGATCCTATTCTAACTGCTGGCATAGGTAAAGTGGAGTTTCCTTGTTGAACTTGAGCCTACACATGACTTGCTCTTCTGACAGATCCAAAAACTTGTACCCTAGTCCTCTAGACTCTCTGTAAGGGGTACTTTCTCCTCCTCTTCTGTTCTTTCTCCCTTCTCAGCCTTGTGACATGAGTATCCATAAGGGCCTTAGAGTTATATTGAAAAGGGAACCTCCACCACTGATTCCTACTCCTCAGTAGGTTCCAATATGCCTAGTAAAAACACATTCCCACCTCCTGCATAGCCTTGTGTATTACAGTTACCCCAGTATTAACCATTATGTCTCAGTTACCATCCAGTATGTCCCCATCCATCCCAGCTACACTCATGCCCATTGCCCACCCAGTATGACCTAGTCTATGACCCAAGTAGCAGCTAATAGGTCTTCATCTGTCCCAGGTACACTTACTCCCATCCCCTAGTCTGCTTCTCTGTCTACTCATCCAAAAAATCCAACTAGCCAAACACCGTCAAAATTCAAAATGAAAATTTGAAGTTGTGAGCATAAATGAGCAGTAGTAAATGAAAACATGTAAGCTGGATGACGTTCATATATATGTCGCTTTTAAAATACCTCGTTATGTACCTACATTCAAAACCTGCCCCTAAATACCCCTAACACACACTTTTTATGCATGTACCTTTATGCACGAAGGTCACATACATACGTATGTGGCCCACATTAAAATATGCATTATGCATAATCGGGCCACATACGCATGTATATGACCTTTTTTTCCAAGCAAAAGCCTTTGAAAGTTTATCTTAGAGGGTTTAAATGCAACAATTAAATTGAGTCTATTTCTGTGAATAATAAAAGATACTATTTTTTTATTGGTTAAAGTTCTCTTGGGAGTACAATCACTTTAAAATTCTCCTTTTGAATGGGGTAGATACTAGCACTTATATAGCCAATTAATTTTGTCTTTTTGAAATGATTTGTGATTAGTCAGAATTTAGGATAAGCCATTACTATAGAGCTTTGAACATTATTGTGTATCTTAAAGGTAGAAATTCACTTTTAGATAGGGAGCCACTTTATAAATGTAAGCTTTGTAAAATACATCCTCATTTTTAGGACTGATTATGTTGTTTCTTTCACAATTTATTTTTTATAAAATGCTTTTTGATTTAATGAGGTATACTTTGCCAAGTACCAAAATCAATCCCTGAGGCAGCCACAAGGTGAAACATTGGCCACATTGACTTGAATTTGATAATGCAATGTTGCGTTCACCGGCCACAACTACCAGTGGCTGGCCCCTGCTTACCTCCGTCACCATTCTTCGCAGCCTAGCCGCTGCCGGGAAGCTGCCTCCTCGGCAGACACTATCTGAAGGCCTGGCGGCCATCCTCACTGCCTGACTGATCCTCCCTCTCTCCACACGGCAGGGTCTTGCCCCTCTCTGGGCCCTCCTCTAGGCGCCAGCGCGCGCCTATTCAGAAGAATTTAAAGGGCCAACAGCGGAAAACTCCGGGTCTCCTCCCTGATGACATTATCAATCCAGGCCTCTCCGACCCTTCCTCGACTTGGCAATGAGTGTGCTTGCTTTGGTAAGCCTGCCTGTGCCTCTGGTGCTCTTGTTCCTGCTCCTTGAGTCTTGTTCCTGCCCTTCCGAGTCCCATCCTTCCGAGTCCTGTTCCCATCCTTCCGAGTCCTGTTCCTGCCATCCCCTCTGCAGCTCCTGGACTGTTCTCTGGCTTCTGTTCCTGGACCAGCGATTGACGACTCTCTGGCTTCTGACCTCGGACTGGTGATTGGCGACTCTCTGGCTTCTGACCTTGGACTGGCGGCTGGTGATCCTCTGGCTTCTGATCCTGGACCAAATTTTGATGAACCTTCCATCTTCTCAAGGGCCCACCTAAGTCCAAGCGGCTCAGGTCCCTACGGGCTCCACCTGGGGGGACCTCAGGCTTCCAGTGGTGAAGATCCAGTTGGCCCTTGCCTCAGTTCAGCCTCCCTTCCTGACGTGGAAACCTGTGGGAGTTCGCTTCCTCAGGTAGTGCCAACTCCCCCTCGGCCAAAGGGCCCACATCTTCTTGGCCTTCACTACATGCAAACAGCTACTTTTAAGAAAAGTTTTGAAAATAATATGAAATTCTGGTTAAATTGTATTAAATTAAGGAAGGTTTTTCTGACTAATGATTATTGTTTTCAGATTCCCAAGGCTATTTTCTTGCATTTGAGATGTCTGAATCTTTTTATCCTTAATTTTTAAAAATATATTTTTTTAATTATTTTGCAAAATTCTTTAAAAGACCTTAAAGGATATAGAGTCACCAGTGGATTTTTTTTCAATATAAGTAGTAATAGTGAGACAAAAAGTGAGTCCTGACCCTAAGCTAAAGAGAGGTTCCTTTTTAGACACAGAAAGCCAGGAGTTGAAGGCTCAAGGCTTAAGAAATTAAAATAGGGAGATCATGTGCTACTGCTATTTGCTTCTCTTTCTCAAGATAGCAGAGCCATTGAATGCTGGTGTGAGCAGAGCAGTGCAGGGGCAGGGATAGCATAACTATAGCACTCAAAACTAGCACGGTGTTCCTACATGATAATTACTCCTCAGGTAATATTTGCAAAAACTGGTTCAGAAGAAGAATTTTGTCTTAGATTCCCTGAATGACAGGATATTGAAGAGCTAGTAGTCAGAGAGAATGTGGGGTCTCTGGTCAGTAAAGTCTTGGCTTCCAGTGAGGAGATGGATGAGGCAAATGGTGACAGGGCTGAAAGTAGCCTATGAAAGAGCTGGTAGTAGAGTTAGAAAGTGTGATTGATGCCCCTGACTTTTTATCTCCTGAAGCGCCCTCAACTCCAGAGTGAGTTGCAACAGCACATTTCAAGGATCCAGAAAACGGGAGGAGATCCCTGAAGACATCAATTGTCTGGAGGCACTATAAAGTGTGGGGGAACAGAATTTTTCTCAGTTCATTCACTGGAAAAAGGCCTTTCAGTTGAGGGAAGGTACTGGGGCATCTTACATATGGTGGTATACAGCAGCAGTGAACCATATAAAAGAGGAAGAAATTTTCAGATGCTTATGCCACAGCCTCTTTCACCAGTTAGAGGGCAGGTCAGAAGCCCCCAGTCATGCTTCAGGAGCAGCAAGCCACCATCAATCAGATGAGATTGTGTTCTGTAGTACTTTCCTGGGGCAAGAGGCAGACAGTGTCAAAAGGTGCATCAGGGAAATGATTGCCCTAGATGACCAGGCTCTGCAAATAGTAGAGAACCCAGGATTTAAGCATTTGTTGCAGCTCTTAGCCTCCCGTGACAAAGTTCCTTCTAGTAGGCAAGTTACTCCAACCCCATACAATCAGTACCATGGTTGCCTGCAGGCCCAGTTGGCCAGTCAGAGGGGAGTCGTGTGCATTTCACCAGTGACATCTGGATCAGCGCAAATGCTGCACATGCCTGCCTCTCCCTGATAGCTCATTGGTCGGAACTGGCCAAGGTATAGGCAGGCAGCAGCTCTAGTGGGAAAGAGCATCAGGGTACAGGTGGGCTTGCTGCATACTCAGGTGGTGGATACCACTCATACCTCATGCAACATCCTGACAGCAATAAGAATGACTCTGGAGAGCTGGAAGCTGGACTGGAGAATATATTCTTTGTGGCTATCCTTGAAACCACATCTGTTTGTGACACTGCAGGGCCAGAGTTGCCTACCCCTGCTCTTTCAGATCCTTGTAGAGAATTGCACCATGTAGATAGGGATGTTACCCTTTTTTTCTTCTTTTTTTCTTCCTATTCAAGGATAAATTATTTCTTGATTTCTAATAGTCTTATGTCTTTTTAATTCGTTTTGCTAAGACATATCCCATTTTGGTTTCCTATCATGAAGCATTCTTTATTTCTTTCAGCTGGTCTGATAATCTAATCATTCAGTTTAAAGGCTTCATTCTTGCCTCTGGGAAGATTAACAATTTGTAAAACATTTTCATAAACTGTTAAGTAATTTTTGTTTAAATGAAACAAAAGAGCTGCTGTTTCAAATTTTATGGGATGCATTCAAAAAGAACTTATGTGGCAAAATTATTATTTTTACATTAGAAAGAACAAAATTTGGGAAATTAAACAACTGGAGGAGAAAATAGCTCAGATGGGAAGAATATATATCCAACTAAAACAAACTGTCATTGCATAAATTAAAATGCAAGTATAACAAGTTATTGAGTGAATAAGCTGAATAATGTATACAAAGATCTAGATATTACTCTGCTAGGAATGTGGCCACTGGTCACTGGACACTTTGGCAAGGGCTATTTCTGTGGAAATCATGGGACAAACGTCAGAATGGAGTGCATCAAGAATGCCTCAAGATGAAAGAAAGTCAAAACAGCAGAGGTGAATGGCACATTCGAGTGAATTGGATGTAAAAGGGAAGAGGGAAATGGGACAGTAGTAAATAGGACAGGTGACTCTGTTGTGGATCTTTTGAGTAGTGTGATCAAGCAATTTTGAAAACCATGGGAAATAATATTGTTCTAGAAAGTAATAGCTTAAGGATGCAACAAATGGTGAGGCTGCTTCTAGGCCTTCAAGCCTTAGGTCTTATTTCCCCCAGCTCTGAAAAAATTGCACTGGCTCCTGGCAGCCAGTAGAATTCAAATTAAGATATCCTTCTTGATTTTAAAACCATTATTTTACCAAATAGCTATTAGATTACTTAATTGACTCCAGAGATACATTCTGAATAGAGCTTTATGCTCAACCTAACAGGTTCCTTTTTTGTATTCCTCAGCTGAAAGATACCAGATTGTCTGAAAACAGTTCAAAAACCTTTGCATTCCCATATTATGGTTGAAGAATATATAATCATTAGAAATATGGATAACACCTGGCATTTTATTTCTATTTTGAATTGACAAATGTATATTATTTTGAGCTGTTGTGTCTAATTTTATATTCTGTTGGATGATTTTAAATATATATTTATTTTATTGTGTTTTGTCTACTTTTATATTTGTATCTTGTTCAAAGCTATACTATATATATTTGTACTCTGCCCTGAGCTATCCAAATGATTGGATATAAACTAAGTCAAGTATATTTATTTAACAAATATGCAAACAAATTAAAAATAGAACTATGGCGCTGGCTGGGAATGCTCTCAGCTTCCCACTCCCCTTTGCTCTCATTCATCTTCTCTTGTTTTTTCCCTGCTCCAATCCTCTCCTCCCTCTCCTCCATCTCTCAATCCCACTCCTATCTCACTTTTTCTCGCCCAATACTCAGCCCTTGTTCTCCATTATCTCTCTTTTATTGTAACAGTGACCAGAGGAAGCAGAGAGTCTGCTGCTTCCTCACCTCCCACAGCCAATTAGCTTCTTTCTGGCTCCTACAGTTGCTGGGATTTTGCTGTCCCAGCCTGAGAAGAGAGAGGTAGTGGACTTTTATTTGAGGGGGAGGGGGGTAGGGAGGTAGAACAATGCTTTGGGATCTTTTTCCTAGTAGTGAGACCCATGCCAAAGCCAGCCATGCTTCTCTTCCTGCTGGCAGTCCCTAATAAACCAGCTTTGCCACTGCTCTCTGACCTATCTTTAAGATGCTGCAGGTGCAACCTTCCAGCTGCAAGGCCCAATATGATCATTCTATTCTCACTTGTCTAAGGATGATCTGATGATGCCAGAGTATATTAGGCATGTGCATTAGTTTAATACAAAATAGAAAAATGAAACAAATAGGGGCCAATTTGTTTCTTACATGGGGGCCCCAAAACAAATTGAGAAGGCCCCACAAGTTAAACAAATCTTATTAATTTCATTCATTTGAAATTCAATGATTTCTATAAGACATTATAGTCAATGGGCTCATAGAAATCATAGGGAGAGCAACAGGTGTACAGTTACAATAGGCAGTCAGGAGACCTGGGAAGGACAGATGTGTTGTCAAGGACACAACAGTGATGACGTCTCACTGCGAAGCAATATGCCATTCGGACCTATTGCATTGTGCCAAATACAGTGGCGCAGATCTTGAAGACTGAAAATGTCAAGAGTTTTGCTGTGCATGCATTCTGAAGACATTGTCTGGAAGCATCTGCTATTTGAGCTCTCTCTGAGTACAAGGTTTACTTTTCCCAATCAACTTTTTTGCTGCTGCCCATTTTTCAGTCTGTCACTGTGCCAGTCAGTCACATAAAAGTGGAAAGCAGTGAAGCAGTGCCGCACTGCGTCTGAAGCTCTCTGTTTCAGATCAGAGTGGTATTGCTTGATGTTCCTTTTTTTTTTTTTTATTTGCTTTGTGGTGACTAGAGGCAGACTCTAGAGTTGCTTGAAACCTGATACTGATTTTGTCTTCCCTGAGCAGGGTAGAGACTGAATCATGCCAGGCTAATGTTGTGAAATCTGGCAGTGTTAGAGAGCAAGGGCCAGCAGTGTGACACTCAGGGCAGCCGTGTCTCTGTGTTGCCCACACATACACATCAGTGTGGCACTGGCAGTCAGTGGACATTACAATAGCCCTGCAAAATATTAAATCATTTTAATCCCAGTGAGGATTACATTTTTGGGATAGGAATTTTAAAATTCTGTCAGGGGCAGGAAAAGACAAAGCAGCAAGAACCCAAAAAGAAGTGCTGGTTTAGGATTCTTTTGCCACTTTGGGTTCCATTTTGCCACTTGAGATACTTTCAAAGGTTTATATTACTGTTGCTAGTGCCCTTTTTTGGAGCCTTGAGGTGTTCTTCCCACACTTGCTTTCTTCTTGGTTTGTTATAGTAGGGTGTTTTGTAGCCAAACCAAACATTAAAAAAAATAAAATAAAAGTCAATAAAATAACACTGGTTTCACTTACCAAAGCACAATGGCACCTGTAAATTCCATAGTTCTTCCTTTCCTCCTAAAATCTCCTACCCCATTGAGAATGATTGATTATACTGGGTGTTTTTTCTATCCAAAAAAGCTCTCATTCTGAAGGTCAAAATAGAGGCATAAGTAAAAAAAAAGTGCTCAAGATGAACCATTTTAATGTTCCTAATGTGATAACAGAGTAGTGTGAGAGATTTCATGCAAAACCAGAAAATCAAGAGATGGAGCAGCTTGAAGTCAGCTAAATAATATGGGAAACAGTTTATAAATAAAGCAGCTTTCATCACTTTTCAGGAAAATCACACCACAATCATTAAATAAAACATTACCTTGTACTGAATATGATATAATTTTCATTTGGAAAGTTCATCCTACTAGGAAGGTGCAAGGATAAAAAATTAGTTTGGTTTTTTTGTTTGTTTTGGGGAGATACTTTCCCCACAAACTTCATTTTGTTTAATATTTGATTTGTTTGTTTTGCTTTAAAAAAAATAAAATAAAATCAAACATTAAAAAAAAGGAACAAAAAAGGAAACAGGCCTCTCAAGCCTCCCAACCCCTCTACTCATTCCTCCATCCCAAAAAAACTGGAGTCAGGTGTCTCCCCCACTCTTACTTACCTGGTCTGGTGGGGATCTGCTGGTGAGCTAAGGCCAGAGCCTCAGCTGTAGGAGTGGTAGGTCACTGTGACCTAAGTGTTCGCTCTACAGAAGGCCAAGATTTAGAGGCCTGGTCCTGATACCTTGGCCTATTCCCAATGCCGGGGCCTAAGCTGGTTGTTGGGACCTTGGCCTCCGCTGAATCACAGGCCCAATTCCGGGACCCAGTATGGAATATGGGGCCTAATGCTCTCAGATTCCCACTCCCCTTTGCTCTCATTCATCTTCCCATGTTTTTCCCCTGCTCCAACCCTCTCCTCCCTCTCCTCCATCTCTCAATCCCACTCCTATCTCACTTTTTCTCGCCCAATATTCAGCCCTTGTTCTCTGTTATCTCTCTTTTATTGTATCAGCCATCAGAGGAAGCAGAGATTCTGCTGCTTCCTCACCTCCCACAGCCAATTAGCTTCTTTCTGGCTCCTACAGTTGCTGGGATTTTGCTGTCCCAGCCTGAGAAGAGAGAGGTAGTGGACTTTCATTTGTGGGGGAGGCCTAGGGCCCAGTTCGGAGGCCGGGTCTCTCGAGGATGGGTCCTAACAACTAGGGTTTGGCCAAAGGTCAGGGCCAGGCCCAGATCACAGGCAATGGAGCTCCTCTCGATGCATCTTCTTTCTTTTTCTTTGTTCTTGAACTGACGCCGTCCTCTGGGGTCGCATTGGAGTTAATTAACTTTTGTGCATCCTCTCCAGCGGAGGATACAATTATGAAGTATGACAGCCTGATTGAACTGCTGTACATCTAAATGGTTCTGTCTGTAGGGGTAGATGTACCGGAATTAATTAACTTTGGTGTAACCCCAATGGTCGGCGTCAGTTCAAGAACAAGGAAATGTCAAGAGGAGCTCTGAAGTTAGGGCTCTGGGCCCAGGCCTGACCCTTAGACAAGGCCCAGGTTTTGGGCCCTGGCCTCTGAGCCGGGCCCCATCATTGAACCTGGGTCTGAGCCGAGGCCACAGCATTGTGAACCAGTCTCCAGACCGGCCATGGCATTGGCCCTGGGTTTGGGCCAATGCCTTGGCCCAAGCCCAGGTGTTGGGACCTGGCTTCCGGGCCAAACTGCAGCATCGGACATGAGCCCATTCCCTACCCTAGCCCAAGGCTCAGTTGTCGGGACCCAGCCTTTTGCACATTCTCTGACATTAGGTTCTGGCCTGGGCTACATCTACAAATACCTGACGGATCGAGTAAGTGAGGAAATATTTTTCAGGGGCTCTGCTCTGGCTCAGGTCTTAGCGAGGCCCTGGTATTAGCCCATGTCTATGCTGAGACCCTAGCATTGTGCTTCAGCTAGACTATGGCCCCTGCTTTGGGCACTGGCCTATGCCCTAAGTGAGACCCCAGCTTCGGGCCTAGGCTAGGCTCAAGCCAAGACCTTGGCATCATGCTCAAGCCTAGGCCACGACCCCTGCTTTGGCCTTTGCCCTAGGTGAGGCCATGGCTTCAGGCCTAGGCATAACCTGAATGGAAGTGTTAACCAAATTAAAATACATTTTTTTAAATTATTTTTAAAACAAATGGATTCTTATTCATTGTGTTTTGCAAATTCATTTAAAATTAATGCATATCCCTACATTCGACAAGAAAATCTAAATTCCATCCTGCACCTTGAGAGTCTTTATGCCATTCAGACTTGCTTCCATGCCCAGATCTTACAACTTATAGTTCTCTTTGCCACACTGGTTTGTTGTCAGAATCCACATTGCTACATTGCCTTGCTGTCAAACTCAACGTTGCCAGTTGGGGGTGGGTGCTGACTACTTTGCACCTCTCACGGTGCTTTGGAATCTTCAAGCCTCACTTTGTGATGCTTGACCCCTTTATCAGTTCCTGCCTTGCAGGTTTCTCTGAAACCTTTCCCGCTTTGTTCCTCTTTCATGCTGCCTTATGATACTAATGTCATATAGGGTGCCAGTTTGCCACTTGAGATGTCATTAAGGGTTCATGACACTGTTGCTGGTGCCCTCTTTTGGCATCTCAGGGTATTCTTCACACTTTTTCTGCTTCTTTGCTCCTCTCATAGTGGCTTGGTGTTATGTTGCCAATGCTGGTACCCCTTTACCCATTTATGGAGTTGTAGGCTATTTATGCCACTTTTTGTACCACTATCCACTCTTGCAAGTTTTTGTAGTTACCTTGGATTTATTTCCCCTTCTGTTGATTTCTTCCCACAAGATTTAAGGCTATTGATTAGAAAACCCCTATTTTGGAGCCCAATATAGCCTGGAAATTACCTGTAAATTGTCCACTGTTGACTTATAATGGCAAATGAAAACAAATCAAACTAAAAAATGATATTTTTTTGTTTTGAAACTAAAGAAACATATTAGGGTGCCCATGAATTACATTTTCTAACAAAACAAATGTTTTTATTGCTACATACACTTCGAGTTTATTCATGTCATCAGAGCTATTTGCCTACCAGATTTGAAAACAGGATACTTAAAGCTTTTCTCAGCATGTGTCTGCCATAGCTGCTTCAAAGCTATTATGCTTACTGTTAAATTATTTCAATTTATAATTTGCAGTATAGCCTGTATTCAACTTTTAATCAGCTGCATCTTTGGACCCTCTTTAGCCAGGCCCGGCATGACCGGGTGAGCTGATAGCAGCAGGAGAGGCTCAGGGCCACTGCAACTGAAGAAGAAGAGTGGTGCAAGATGCCAGTGCCCAAGCCACTGGTGCCTGTTGGAGAGGCCCATCTCTATTTGCATGTGCACACACATCCGTGCATGCATACAGCTTCCTTCTCCCCCTCCCCCAATCAGGAAGGCCTGCGAGAGAAAGGTGGCAGGGGGGCTGGGCAGGAGAAGGACACTCAGCATGATGGCTTGCCTAGGGCGGCTGAGCCCCTTGCTCCGGCCCTGTTCTGGGGGGGGGGGGGGGGGGCAGGACAGAAATTGTTTGCTCAGGGCAGCACAGTCACTAGCACCAGCCCTGCCTTTAGCCTCCATGTTTCTTGTAGATATAGTAGGTACTTTATTTATTTATTTATTTCTAATTTCAATCCTCGTTTCTCTATAGGAGATCATGCTCTTCCAATGTCCTCAGCAATCACCTGGCCAATGAACTTCCTCACATAGACCTCTCAAACCACAACTCAGCTCTACTATCCTGGAACAACATCACAGAGACAGTATCAAATACATTATGTCCACTATCAACTAAAAAAATCAATCCCACCTCTTAAAGGAGACAACCATGGTTCACCAATGAACTCCAAAAACTTAAACAAAGCCTCAGACAGAAAGAAAACAAATGGCGCAAAGCCCCATGCCCCAGCACACTATCCGCTTACAAATCTGCCCTCCACCTCTACAGGAACTTCACCTTACAGTCAAAAAGGGATTTCTATGCTTTAAAGATTCACGACCTCGTTTTCGATGCTAAAGCACTATTCTCCTATGTATCCAAACTAACAAAAACTAGTGCACCATCTATTCCTAATGACCAAGCACAATCCAAAGCCGACGAACTGGCATTCTTCTTCCAAAGCAAAATTTCCAACCTCTTAACTCTCCTGCCCCCTTGCCCCAACTCTTCTACTAGCTCCTACCATCTCCCAAATAAAGGAATCTCTCTTGAATCGTTTGAACCCACTACCACCGTGGAGATTCAAACTCTATTAAAGAAAATGAAACCTTTTACCCATCCCTACGACCAAATCCCAACAACACTACTCCTGCTAGTACCTGACACCATTTCCAAACCTCTGGCTGATATCATAAACTGCTCATTATCACAAGGAATCTTCCCAGATGCCCTAAAACTCGCCTCTCTTAAACCTCTTCTAAAAAACACCGAACTTGGATCCAAAGGAACCCAATAACTACTGCCCTATCTCAAATCTACCTCTTGTAGCCAAGATTATAGAAAAACTAGTCAACTCTCAACTTTCAGATTATCTTGAAGATCACAAAATTCTGCACCCAACCCTATACGGGTTCCATAAGGCACTAAGCACTGAAACCCTACTGATCACTTCATCATGGGCTTGGACAAAGGACAATCCTTTTTACTAATTCTCCTTGATCTCTCGGCGGCTTTCGACACTGTAAACCACTCCATCCTCCTCAACCGACTATCTGACATCGGAATTGCAGGATCTGCCTTTACTTGGTTCAAATCTTTCCTCAGTAACAGAGGCTATAAAGACAGAATCAACAATAAAGAGTCCCCTCGCTTCAATTCATCACTAGGAGTTCCTCAGGGTTCCTCCCTGTCCCCCACTCTCTTCAACATATACCTCCTTCCCCTGTGCTAGCTGCTAACTAACCTTAAACTAAAACACTTCCTATACGCCGATGACGTGCAAATCTTGATCCCCATTACAGAATCCATTACAAAAACACTCAAGCACTGGGAAAATGGTCTCCGAGAGATCAACCTCCTCCTCTCTAACCTAAACCTGATACTCAGTTCAGCTAAGACTGAACTCCTCCTCATTTCCCCGGACGGCAGTGATACTCCTCAAAGGTTACTCACCAATACCTTTGTCACCCAAGCAAGAGACCTGGGAGTATTAATCGACAACCGTCTGAATTTAAAAACATTCGTCAACCACACAACCAAGGACTGCTTCTATAAACTGCAGGTACTAAAAAGAATTAAACCACTTCTTCACTTTCAAGACTTCAGAACTGTCCTCCAAGCCGTAATATTCTCCAAGACAGACTACTGCAACTCCATTTTGCTAGGTCTCCCCACCTCCTCCATCAAACCTCTTCAGGTGCTTCAAAACGCGGTGGCCAGAATCCTGACAAACTCCTGCAGAAGAGACCACATCTCTCCCATTCTCAAAAATCTACACTGGCTACCAATACGTTTCAGAATTCTACACAAGTCCCTCACCATCATCCACAAAACCATCCACAACCAAGCCCCTCTCAACCTTCAATTCCCACTCAGACCACACACCTCATCCAGACCTATCAGAGAAGCCTTTAGAGGATCCCTGCACTCCCCCTCAACCAAATCCACACACCATCTAGCATCCAGAGAACGGGCTTTCTCTACAGTGGGACCAACCATATGGAATGCTATTCCCCCCGAACTCAGACAAGAACCCTGCCTAGTGACTTTTAGAAAAAGGCTTAAGACTTGGTTATTTAAACAAGCCTTTCCAGAAACTCACTGATTTGACATAGCAATCATTACTGTACATTCAGCACAATGTAAATAATTGTTCTTCTTGCCGTTGAGTAACTTATGCTTTGTTCTTCCTCTTCCCCCAGTTCCAGCACCCCTGTTTTATTGTAACTTCTGCTTTTCTTCGCTTTGTTAATATCTAAGGTTATTGTACCCACGTTCCAAGTAAACCGACATGATATGATTGTATCATGACTGCGGTATAGAAAAGCACCAAATAAATAAATAAAAAAAAATAATTCAGTAGTATTTACTATTTAAAGTATATGTGTCATGGGGAAGAGAGACAGTCAGAAGGACAGCAGTGTTTTGCTTATAGAGTATTAAAAGCAAGATTGCCGAAAATAGAATGCCTGTGGGATTCTAAGTTGACAAAGAAAATGAAGACTTCCCACAAAGGATTGAACTTGAAAAGTATAACTCTAGAGGAGACAAAGATACTGCAGCTGTAGCAGCAAAATATGAAGCACCCTGCCATCAGGCCAGACATGTAATATAACCAGAGGCAATAGTGATCATTATCAGAATCTTGGAATTATTATGTTGGTATCCTTTCTGTCCTTTATTTTACTGCTATTATTTGTATTCTGTATTGTATTACTCTTCCTTTATTTTTTAATCATTTTGGAGCAATTTTCAGTAGCTCCCTGTGACAAGCCCAAATGGAATACATTGAGAAGCAGGAACACAGCCTTGTTTTATGAAGAAAGTTCCATTTAGCAGAATTCTTCTCTAGCTCTCAACCAAGGTTCCCCAAACCAACCTAGTCAAGGCTCCCCAGTGATGTCTTTTACAACCAATTTGTCCTCTTTCTTGCACTGTAGTCTCTGTTAGAAAATCACAGTTTGTAGTTCTCCTTGCATTGAAGTCTCTAATAACACGCAGTATTGCTCCAGAAAACCAAGATTCCCCAGTTTATAATTCCTTTCTGCACCGCAGCATCCACTAGTCACTCATTTTTGTACCTGGAGTCAGAGAACCCCACAGCATTAAGGTCTTGCTTGTGCTACAGTTTTCTGGAAGCAACTCAGCATATAAAATATATAAAGTCAGTAAACCCACAGTTTTTAATTCTCTCTGCACTGTAATTGTTCGTAACTCAACATTGCACCATTTTATAATTCTTTCTGCACTGCATCATTGGTTAGCAACTCAATGTTGCAAAGTTTCATATTTTTTTCTACACTGCATTCTCTGTTAGCAACTCAACATTCTTCATGAAATCAGAGAAATTACATTTCAAAGTCTTTTTTATCTATTGCAGCCTCTGATAGCAAGCCACCCACTGTAATTCTTCTGGAACTGAAGTGTTTGCTAGAAACTCAACATTCTCCTTCTTCCTCTCTAAGTCAGCACATTTATCTCTCATTTAGATAGTGTGCTGGGAATCTCTTCCCGCCCTCACTTGAGACTCTATCTCCAGGGCCCTCCTCCTACTTCCTTCCCTGTCAATCACCCAGGCTTCTCTCTAAATCTACCCCTGCTGGGAGTTGTAGTCCTAAGATGGGCTCATTTTTCTTTTCTTCTTTCTTATAGGGAATATATACCCTATCACACCCACATTGTTGCAAAGTGTGCTGGTATTTTTGTTCCCACAGACCTTGTAGGAAATTGTCAAAACAAAATTAGGTGGGTACTCTCCCTAGAAAGTAAACAGGAACAAGGTGCCTGAAATCTTTGCACCTGCTATTTTTGTTGGTACGAGAAAAGGGAGGCAAAGCAGGAAACACCATGCATGCATTTGAAAATCCAAATGCATCTGGATTGTTTACTCCCCCAATCAAAATATACTCCTCAAAATGTGTCGTAAATGCCTGCACATACTTTTGTAAGGGGGACAATTTTCAACCAGAGCAATCTAGCCTGATAACTACTTGGTTACCCAGCTGAATATTTGGAAAACCATCTTCTCAATGTATCAGTTTGATAACCTGTGTAACAATATTCAGGCCAGTTCCATTTCTGAATCTGACGCTGAATCTCTGGATACTTGTTTGGGCATAAAGAAGTATTTTGTGAGCTTAAATGCCAAAGCAGAAATATTTGTTGACTGCCATTAACTTCCAGCTAGATTAGGAAGTCTACTAATTGACACATATAAGTTATAAAAGATAAAGAGTGCCTCATTTGTAGACACACAGGGCTGTGTTGTTTAGCACTGCTGGGCCAAACCTACTATTGCTCAGAATCTTGTCAAATTAAATCAACCTGCACATATATAATTCTGACATATCTTGTTCCAGTTGGTACAGGGCACAATTGTAGTCATTATCTTACAGCCCCTTTCACTCTGAGGCGCATCAGTGTTTAATTATACTCTTGTATGAAGTCTCATTTGTAGGCATCTTTGCCTTTTCATAGCGAGCTGTGCAGCGTAAACTAGGTCATTATTTTAAAGCCTGTCATCAGTAATGCTGAACACAAAGCATCTATGCTCTGGACTCCTAAACCAAGCATCAGATACATTCCAATTCACTTCGTTTTCTTTTTAGAGATGAACTGATAGACCAGCATGCCTTTTGCGGGGTAATTTTATAACAGTTCAATAAGTTAGCCATTATATATGCAGGCAGGTTACACCCATTTTCAAAGTGAATTTACGCATCTAACTTTGCATTGAGAATTATGCCACTGAATTTACGCATCCACAGTTGCACCTTGCTATTTGTGTGGAACCTTTTCTTGAGATTTTACATGCATACTTTTGAAAGTCCATGTGAGCACAAACCCCTCCCCATTCCCAGCCTGGTGAATGCCTCCATTCCGTCTGGGCAAACTTATGCATCTACCAGACATCCCAGCATAAGTTTACCCACATGTTAGTAGGACAATTTTATAACAGGCCATTTTTCCTCATAAAGTACCATTTTACCTACAGTAATATCTCTGAAAATTGCATATCCCTATATCTAAATTATTTGTTTCTTTTTTGCAACATGCATTTACTCAGTGCAATGGAATCTCAAAATTGTCCCTTGCTGTGTGTTAGATATTGGTGTCTCCGCAGATGCTGCCAGTGATATCAGAGAAGTGTAGAATGGTAGAAGAGATTTTCCCCAGTGAGTGGTGTCATATGTTTAACAAACTCCAGTGCCCTCATGGTTTAGGATCCTTCAAGCATTCCACTCTCAAAAGAGAGGTACTGGAGGCTGCCTCTATCCTTGCAACCTAGGCGGAACCCAAAGTTGGGGTGGCCAGGATTAGGAGGAGTCTTGTCTTTGGGGGGGGGGGGGGGGGGTGTCTAAGAGTTTAGTCCTGAGAAATGGAAGAGATCACTAAGAAAAGATACGTTTAACTCCGTATGCTTTTAAGGTAAAATTTAAAAGCACAGCGCGCACATCAATTAGGGGATGAGTGAACAAATTGGGCTCACATGAGCGCACAGTATTTTAAAATCCACCTAGATATGCATGTATCTCCCGCTGCATGCACATCTCACTCCAATTCAAAAAGGGGCATGGTTTGGGACGAGTCTGGGCGGGGCATGGGAATTCTGGGGTGGGGCCGAGAGACTTGTGCACAAATACACATCTGGGCACGCTCCCAGGTCTAGTGCACGTAAGTTTACTTCTGCTATGGAGGAGGTGTCAGTTTTGAAAAAAAGAAAACTAGCCATATCTGAGTAGTTTTAAGGGTCTGGGCTAACTTGGGGGGGAATGATGGCTGTTGAACTAGGGGGATTTGGAGAACCCAGCTCTTAACTGAGGGAACTTGTGGAAGAACTCATGTAACTGGCAATGGCCTGGGCACATATCCCTTTTACAATCCCCCAACATACACGGTAGAAGCGGGATTTGCACTCCTATCCATGTGCCCACTTAAAATTAGATGCACACGTGCACGTGGCCAAGCTACGTTATATCATGCGTGCATATACACGTGCGTCAATGTGCAACATTTTCCTTTGAGCTCCAGCCCAAAGGTGGATAACAACTGGTGGGAAGAGAGGGAAGACTGATGACGGGCCAACATTTTTCACTTGGACAGGTTCAGAGAAAGAGGAACAGGACCAGTCTCCACCAGCCATGAACACTCAGCCCTCCCTACCCCCATGGCTGATCCAAAGGCTGATGGTGATCTGAAAGTGGAAGCAGCATTAATAATGAAAGTTAGTGCAAACTCACAGGCCTTTTAGTGGCCTCAATTCCTCCTCACTCAGGACTTTCTGTTACCATAGAAACCTCATGTGAGAGCAGGGCTGCTGCAGGTGCTGTGATTGCATGCTGGCTCACAGTCCCCTTGCTACATTTCACTACTAATGCTGCTGCTGCTGCTGGTGACTGAATAGTGCACCTTCACGTTAACAAACAAGGGGTAACATATCACACCATTTACATAACACTATCTCCAAATACAAAAATTGGTGTTTGACATTGGGTATGTGTATTGTGTATTGTATAAAATAAAACATTTTGAATGCAAAAACACCATTTTCTGTATTTGGAGATAGCCTGAATAGTGCAGCCATTTGCAGTCATTTGTTATCTCTAGCTGAAGGATTTGTGACCCCAGTTGGGGTTCTGACCCACAGTTTAGGAAGCCTTGCTTTAAGGTCTTCATGGTCAGCCACTGTACAATTTGCCTCATGCTTAAGCTTAATGAGGAGATGGTATTATTGTAATAAGTTATCTCTTATGTGTTAAGAAAACTGAAGTAAGTATTCCTAGTCAGCCATTTCCATTTTCCGTTCCACCCTCATTCCAGTTTGATGGGAATACCATTTTGTGTCTCTCAAATGCCCATTCCTATTACATGCGAGGGACTCTACCCTGAGTGGAGGGTGCCATTTTGATGTAAGGCAGCTAATTATACTGCCAAATATGAAAATGGTTCCCTCCACTGGGAAAGAAGTGTTGGGGTTAATTAACTCCAGCACCTCCCAAGCAGATGGTGTCATTTCACCACTAAAGAGAGAAAACAGAAGATGGGTCAGAAGACCTCTGAGGCCTGGGCGATGGGCCTGGGTCTGATCCTGGGTCGAGCCCCTGGCATTGGTACCCGGCCTCTGGGTAGGCTCCCAGCGTCAGGCTTGGGTCTAAGTTGAAGCCCCAGCTTCAGAACCTGGTCTCTGGACTGAGCTACAGTGTTGGGCCAGGGCCTGGTTCCCGGCCTAGGCTAAGACTCCTGCATCAGGATCTGGCATTCGGGTCAGGGCCCAGCATTGGGTCTGGGTCTTACATACACTCCTTGTAGTAGCAGGTGCATGTGAGACTGAAAACTCTGACAAAAAAACAAGACATATATGCTTGTCACGCATTGTGATCCACGAATGAAAGGGATTCATATCCTCCACTTCCAGCGTCTCACATACATGAAGGAGAAATTGGAAGGTAGGATATGTAAAAAGGTACACCAGAAGCAGAAGCACAGTAAGGATGTAGGCAGGGGGGAGTGACCATTCAAGAGAGAAGTGCAAGAACAAGCAGCACACTGTCAGATAGTATTTCCTTTCCCACCTTTGGAAGCCAAAGCAATATAGCCCTCAACAAACTATTTCTCCTGACACAGGCCATAGATAAAGCAGTTATCAAGAGGGACCCTGGTCCCACCCCAGCAAAGAGACTCCTAAAGAAATTTCTAACAGATCCCATTCAGGACATGGTCACAGATGCACTAGATTATTGAGCATGCAAATCCACGGTCTAGCCTGACTTTGCCAAAGTAGCTCATCACTATCTTTCTAGCCCACTAATCAGCATGCCCAGTGAATGTGTCTTCTGAAAAGCAGGGGACATTTTGAGCCCTTATCATTTAAGGCTGATGCTAAGTGGTTGAAAAGCTGGTGTTTTTTAAATCATTCTCATTTTGATGGGCTTTTCAGAAAATCCATGTGTGTGGCAAGATGATAGAAAGCACCTTGTAGGCTTGTAAGTCTTCCTACCAATGGCCTAACTGCCATGCCCCAGATCTACCTTCTTAAGGGTCTTGTTGCTGCTATGTCTAACCGCCATGCCATAGATATGCCACTTCAGGAGTCTTGCTGCTACTATGCCTACCTGCCATATCCTTGATATACCACCTTGGGTGTTTTGCTACTGCTATGCCCACCTTTCAAGTCCCAGATGTACCTTTTATTTATTTGATTTATATTCTGCATTTTTGGCACTTCAGTGCAATTATATTCAGGTAATGTAGGTATTCCATTATCTCCAGAGGGCTTACATTCTAAGTTTTCTACATGAAGCAATGGAGAGTAAAGTGACTTGCCCAAGGTCACAAAGAGTAGAAGTCTGATTTGAATCCTGGTTTCCCTAGTTCATAGCCTGATGAACCAGTAGACTATTCCTCCACTCCGGGATCTTCCTGCTACTGTGCCTAGTTATCATGGCTAAGGGGTCCTGATGCCATTATACCTACCTGCTATACTACAGATATACCAACTTGGGTGTATTTCTGCTACTATGCCTACCTGCCATGTCCTTGATATACTTCCTTGCGAGTTTTGATGCTTCTGTTTTTTTTGCTGTCTGGATCTCAACCTAATTCTCCCACTCTGCTTCTTTTTTTTGTTATACTGGGGTGTTTTGTATCCAAAACAAAAATATGAACAAGAAAAAAATATACAAGTTTCTTCTCCAACCCCATTCTTTTCTAATTCTCCACCCTACACTGAATTCTCAACCTAGCTCTTCCCTGCTTCTTTATTGATTATAATGAGGTATTTTGTCCCCAAAACAAATCTATAAAAAAAGAGAAAAATGTAATTTTCTACTCCCACCCACCTCTTTTCTTTTTATTTGCCTTGCTCTCCAGGTCTGTCTAGGCCTTTGTGCTCCTTGCATTTTTTTTTCAATGCACACCTTGAGGGTTTTGTCACCTTTGTGTTGTTTTCAATTTTCCACTCTATATATCTTGGAGGTTTTGATTGCCAGCACTCTATGCCATGGGGGTTTTGACACTTTTTGCTGTCTGTAATTGTCTACACTATATATATTGGGTTTTTTTTACACCTTTGTGTGGATTTTCTACACTCTGAACCTTGGAGGTTTTGATACTTTTATGCTGTTTATATTTTTCAGAATTATATACCTTGGGGATTGATACCTTTTTGCTGTTTGTGATTGCCTGCAATGTACATATTGTAGATTTTGATGCCCTTTTGCTGTTTGCAAACACCTTCACTATGTCTTGAAGGTCAGCACTCATTGGCATGTATTAGCTCTACAATTACCTTGGTTATTCAAGTAACACATTGAACCATAATTGATTTAATGAGCCATTTCCAGTTTCTCTGTACTAGCCATATGTACTTAACATGTGCACGGCTCAATCTTTATTCTTTGAAGTGTATGCTACCAGCAAGATGAATCAAGTAGCCATTCCCCTGACTGTGAAAGCACACTGCTGAAGGTTGCAATGTATAGGATGGGAACCCAACGATAGGCAGGGCCTTGAGTGCAACTAATAATTATGGTACTTGCTAACGCTTGGTCTTGCCCTGACCATCCAATACTTTATTTAGGCCTTACCACACAGTTATCTTTAATGGTTTCATGCCCAAGTGCAGGAACCCAGAGGCAGGCAGAGTTCCAGAGCTTCCATGCATGGATGAGATGATGGTACAGGGAAGAAGGATTCAGTTTTGTAATGAACTGGGGAAACTTTTGGGGAAGGGGGAGACTTTTCCAAAAGGATGAGCTCCACCTTAACCAGAGTGGAACCAAGCTGCTGGTACTAACTTTTAGTAAGGAGATAGAGCAACTTTTAAATAGAACAAGGGAGAAAGCTGACAGTCACTCAGCAGTGCATGGTTCGTGGGAATGTATCCTTGAAGGATACTAGTGAAACAAGTGAGTAAGGGCATCCCAACAGAAAGGTTCTAATAAAAGCAAACATAGTCCATGTGCCTATATGTAAAAAATCACCTGAGCTAAAGATTTCAAAATTATCCCTATCAACTGAAAAGCAGGTTGTTAATACAAACAAAAAACACACTTTGAAATGTCTGTATGCCAGTGCCAGAAGTCTAAGAAGTAAAATGGGAGAGTTAGAGTGTATAACAGTAAAAGATGAGATTGACATATTTGGCATCACAGAGACCTAGTGAAAGGAGGATAACCAATGGGACAGTGCTATATCAGGGTACAAATTATATTGCAATGATAGGAAGGATCAACTTGGTGGGGATGTGGCACTTTATGTCAGGGAGGGTTTAGATGTCAACAAGATAAAGATCATACAAGAGACTAAATGCTCAGTAGAATCTATATGGGTAGGAATCCCATGTGTGTTGGGTAAGAGTATAGTGATAGGAGTATATTACTGTCCACCTGGACAAAATGGTCAGACAGATGATGAAATGCTAAGAGATATTAGGGAAGCTAACCAATTTGGCAGTGCAGTAATAATGGGAGATTTCAATTAACCCAGTATTGACTGGGTAAATATAACATCAGGACATGCTAGGGACATAAAGTTCCTGGATATAATAAATGACTGCTTCATGGAGCAACTGGTTCAGGAACCATTGAGAAAAGAAGCTATTTTATTTAATTCTTAGTGGAAAGCAGGATTTGGTGAGAGAGGTAATGGTGGTGGGGCCATTTGGCAATAGGGATCATAACATGATCAAATTTAAACTAATAACTGGAAAGGGGACAATAAGTAAATCTACAGCTCAAACACTACATTTTCAAAAGGGAAACTTTGATAAAATGAGGAAAATAGTTAGGAAAAAACTGAAAGGTGCAGCTGCAAAGTTTAAAAGTGTTCAACAAGCATGGACATTGTTTAAAATACAATCCTAAACACGTAGTTCAGATGTTTTCCATGCATGAAGAAAGGTAGAAGGAAGGCAAAATGATTACTGGCATGGCTAATAGGTGAGTTGAAAGAGGTTATGTTAGCCAAAAATTGGATGAAGTATCCATCTGAAGAAAATAGGAAAACACATAAAAATTGTAAAGTTAAGTTTAAAACATTGATAAGACAGGCAAAGAGAGCATTTGAAATGAAGATTGCCGTAGAGGCAAAAACTCATAATAAAACTTTTAAAAATATATCCAAAGCAAGAAACCTGTGAGGGAGTTTGCTGAACCGTTAGATGACCGAGGGGTTAAAGGAGCTCTTTGGGAAGTTAAGGCCATTACAGCAAGACTAAATGAATTCTTTGATTCCGAGTTTATTAATGAGGATGTTGGGGAGATACCAGTTCCGGAGATGGTTTTCAAGGGTGATGAGTCAGATGAGCTGAACCAAATCTCTGTGAACCTGGAAGATGCAGTAGGCCAGATTGACAAACTAAAGAGAAGCAAATCATCTGGTCTGGGTGATATGCATCCTAGGGTTCTGAAGGAACTAAAAAATGAAATTTCAGATCTATTAGTTAAAATGTGTAACCTATCATTAAAATCATCCATTGTCCCTGAAGATTGGAGGTGGCCAATGTAACTCCAAAATTTAAAAAGGACTCCGGGAGTGATCCATGAAACTATTGACCAATGACCCTGACTTCAGTGCCAGGAAAAATAGTGGAAACTATTCTAAAAATCAAAATCACAGAGCATATAGAAAAACACGGTTTAATGGAACACTGTCAACATGGATTTACCCAAGGGAAGTCTTACCTCACAAATCTGCTTCATTTATTTGACGGGATTAATAAACATGTGGATAAAGTGAAACCATTATATGTAGTATATTTGGATTTTCAGAAGGCATTTGACAAAGTCCCTCATGAGAGGCTTCTAAGAAAACTAAAAAGTCATTGGATATAAGGTGATGTCCTTTTGTGGATTACAAATTGGTTAAATGTCAGGAAACAGAGAGTAGGATTAAATGGTCAATTTTCTTAGTGGAAAAGGGTAAAAAGTGGAGTGCCTCAGGGATCTGTACTTTGACCGGTGCTTTTCAATATATAGTTACAAATGGTCTGGAAAGTTAGTAAAATCCGCGCAAATATAAATGTCACTCAACCTAGTGGGCGTAGTTTAATCTTCATATTTTAAATTACCGACAAAAAAGAAAAATATGATTAAACATTTAATCAAGCACAAATCCCATATATGAAGATTAAGCTACACCCACTAGGTTGAGTGACATTTACATTTGCGCAGAATTTACTAACTTTTTATATCCTTTTGAACAGTTCAACATAAAATAAATTGTGCATAAAGACTTAATGTTTGCATCAATTCATTAATTATTATGTATTTTTATTTTTTGGGGGACACGTTTTAATTCTATTTAGAACTCCCAGTGCTGTTGTATGCATATTACTTTGTGTTGCCTTTTGGAGCCGCTCTGATTGAAAGAACCTTAAGCATGCACACTGTTATGTGCCTAAGAGGTAACACTGCATTTCAATTTTATTTTAATGTTTTATTTTTCAATTTTTATTTTTCAATTTTATTCCTTTTAATTTTATAGATTTTTTACATTTTCATATTTTATTTTTTACTACACTCCCTACACTAATTTTAATTCCCTATTTTTAAGCTTGTTTATGAACTTATATGGAATGAGCATACCAACAAGATCATGAAAAACCTGCTTCTAATGTTTTGGATCTCTTTATTGATGCCATCTTGAATGAGGTAAAATTCTGCTCATACATATACAATTACATTATTTTTTAACATATGAATTCATCTTATACATTATTTGTTTATTATTTTCTCCTGATAGGCTTGAGAGATTGAAAAGTGCATCTTAAATGACACAATTTGTTTTTTACAGGTAAAAAAATCATTTACAAACTGTGCCATGGTCTTGCTGTTATATATTTTTTTTAACCTCCTACTATCCCTTTCTTCAGAATAGTATTTATATGATTGTACTTTCCTGTATGTTTAACAGTCTTCCATTTTTTATAAATTGTCCTATACAGCTATACTTTTCTGTATGTTTTTTGTCTATGTTCAATTTAATGTATGTATCTGTGTGTTGATTATGATTTCCATTGATATTAACAGTATTTCTATGATGATTATTTTATTATAGCCCCTGAAGCAGCCCTTCACTGGGTGAAACTCAGTCCTAGAGTCGAGCACTCACGGATTATCTATATAAATAAAAATGTTAAATAGTTTGGACAAAATCGCTAATCTCAGAAACCACTGAACCGATTGCTTTCAAATTTGGACACAACCTTCATTTCGCATACAGGAAGGTTCTTCTGTACTTACATTACAGATATGTCACACCTGTGACAGGTAAAATAGGTTTAAAAATTTTTTCCAGAAAACAGCGACATCTGCTGAACGTAAGCGCCATCTCTTACACCTTACACTAACACATGCTACACTAATCATTTCGCCAGCCCAGGTCCACGTTTCAATTCCATTTTAACACATTTGTGCACTTTTTTTGCCGGAAGATAACTATTTCCTTTACCGATAAAATACACCCACCACCCACCACCCTCCTCACACCCCCCACACACATGCCAAATTGATTTACTTCCCACAGCCTCCCAACACACACAAAAACCACCCTCCTCACACCCCCCACACACATGCCAAATTCATTTACTTCCCAGGCCCTCACAACACACACAAAACCTGACAGAAGTCCGGGAGGCTCCAGCGGGGGGCCAGGACCGGTCCGGGACACATCTCCTGCACTACGGCCGTCGGCTGCCAGCAATCAACATGGCGCTGATGGCCCTTTCCCTTACTATGCCACTCGGGGACACCAATGGCGGCAGTAGCCCATGTAACATAGTAAGGGCGAGGCCCCTCGGTGCCATTTTCAGGACTGGCAGCCGGCGGACCTTTGCCCTTACTATGTCAGAGGACCAACGCCAATACATCGCTCCCGGACCGCTCCTGAACACCCGCTCTACCAACTGATATTTTTATCAGGTCTCGGGGGGTCTGGAGGGTGGGGGGTGGTGATGAATTTATTGCAAACATCTTGGGGAGGGGTCATGAGGGGGGGCAGGTTTCATTCATTCAGCAACTCTGGGGGGGGGGCAGGGGGGGCTACTGTTTTTCGCAGGGCTGGGGGGGGGGGCAGGAGAGTGTGGGGTGGTTAGTTTAAGAGAACTATTCTCATAGGATTGTTTTTTGGGGGAAGGGGGAGGTTTACACACAAATGCATACACTAAACTTGCACAATCTCAGGAATGCACCAAAATAGCCCTCCCCAGACCACAAAACAAATTTGGAAGTGCAAATTTGGTTATGCACTCCCCTATTTGGCTACATAACGTGCACAGATGCCCAGGGACAGACCACATGTAGCACCAACAATTTTAATTTCCCAGGTCTTGGAAGGGGGCAGGAGGGTGGGGGGTTATTATTTGATTTAAAGGGTTGGGATTGGAGGTTGTTTGTTTTTGTTTTTTTTTTTTGGGGGGGGGTTCCCACAGAAATAGAAAGACAAAGGTTTTCTGATCTGAAGGGTAGGCAGTAGGCGGGGGGAGGGTGACAGTGAGGGGAGGGAGAATGAGGGGGGAGGTGAGTGTCAGGGGAGGGAGAATGAGGGGAGAGGTTAGTGTCAGGGGAGAGAGTTGGAGTGGGGACAGGGGAGAGAAGGGGTGGGGGGGTGAGTGACCAAGGGGGAGGAGGATGAATGACTGAGGTAAATGAGCAAGGGGAAGGGGGAGGGAGGGTAAAGAACCTAACTCTGCCACTGCAACGCATGGCCGGGTACCGCTAGTTTCTTAATAAATATTTTTTAAGGATTTTCGGCAATTTCTTGTTTTCATTCCTCACAGCTTTGTTAGACCAACTTCCTTCAAGATTGGAAGATTGGGCATTCAAATGGCAGATGAAATTTAATGTGGAAAAGTGCAAGATGTTGCATATAGGGAAAAATAACCTTTACTTTAGTTACACAATGTTATGTTCCATTTTAGGAGCTACCACCCCTGAAAAAGTTCTAGGCAACATAGTGGATATTAATACTTTAAAATCATTGGTTCAGTGTGCTGCAGCAGTCAAAAAGCCAAGCATGTTAGGAATTATTAGGAAGGGAATGGTTAACAAAACAGAAAATGTCATAATGCCTCTGTATCGCTCCATGGTGAGACTGCACCTTGAATACTGTGTACAGTTTTGGTCACCACATCTCAAAATAGATATAGTTGTGATTGAGAAGGTACAGAGAAGGGCAACTAAAATCATAAAGGGGATGGAACAGCTCCCCTATGAGGAAACGCTGAAGAGGTTAGGGCTGTTCAGCTTGGAGAAGAGAGGGGGGATATAATAGAGGTCTTTAAAATCATGAGAGGTCTTGAACGAGTAGATGTGAATCGGTTATTTACACTTTCAGATAGTAGAAGGACTAGGGGGTACTCCGTGAAGTTAGCAAGTAACACATTTAAGACTAATCGGAGAAACTTCTTTTTCACTCAACGCACAATTAAGCTCTGGGATTTATTGCCAGAGGATGTGGTTAGTGCAGTTAGTGTAGCTGGGTTTTAAAAAGGTTTGGATACGTTCTTGGAGGATAATTCCATTAACTGCTATTAATAAAGTTGACTTAGGGAATGGCCTCTGCTATTACTGGCATCAGTAGATCTTAGTGTTTGGGTACTTGTCAGGTTCTTGTGCCCTGACTTGGCCTGTGTTGGAAACAGGATGCTGGGCTTGATGGACCCTTGGTCTGATCCACCATGGCAATTTCTTATGTTCTTATTCACATGATATTGAACAGCTCGTTGATAAAAATAGTATTTAGTGCCTCAACTCTATAGCATCTCAGCCTCAGTGAAGACCAACAGCCAGCTCCTTTAGATAATGTTGCTAGATCAGGCCTCCTCCAGGGGATTTCCTCTGGCTCCTTCCTGCCTAGGATTTTCAACTAATTTGGTTGGTGCTATTTCCCCATCACTTGGAACTTTGGGTGTTCTTGCCACTCTGCGTGACTACTTTCCACTTTTCATGATGCTTTGGGATATTCATGCCACTCTTTCAGCTGCTTTGGTCCTCTGTCACTGCTTTCTTCCTCCTCCATTGTACCTTTTGCTGTTTATGCCACACTTGGTGTCACTTTGCTCCTCTTGTATAGCACTGGGGGGTTCATACCACTATTGCTAGTAGCCTTTATCCAACTTTTGGAGTCTTGGGGTATTCTGGCCACTGTTGCTGCGGTTTTGCTGCTCCTTGTAGAACTCTCGCAACTGCTTGTACTGTTTTGCCCCATTACAAGTCCATGAAATCTTCATGCCACTTTTGGTGACATGTTGACATAGACTTGATGTGTTGGTATGCCATCCACCTTCTTATGATGTCTACCCGCCAGTTTTGATAGAGATAATTAGAAAATTCCAGTTTTGGAGCTGAAAATGGGCTTCATTGCTTCCCTCTTTGACTATAATAGTAAATGAATGAACAAATAAAACAAATAAATTAGTTTTTATTTGAAACTAACTGAATAAATAACAACAACCTACAAAGCAAACCAAAGCAATTTTTTTAAAACTCTGCATTTGGTTAGTGTTTGGTATTTTGCTTTATTCATTAATTTTTGATTGCATAAGAAAATTGATGATAATAAGAACACTGATCTGAACACTTTTTTTTTTTATACATTTCTTTATTGAAAGTTTTGTAAATACAACTGTACAACAAACAATGTTCTTAAACGTGTAACAAATACACCATCAGTTGTTCCCACCCCCCCTTCCCCCCCCCCTCTGTTTATGAAAGGAAGGAATGAACAAATTGAGTCCCAGCTAGAACGCCCATGGTCCACAGTCAATATATAAGGAAGTACTGAAGACTAAGAGTCCAGGATTGAATAGTGTCCTACGCAGAATGCCTCAGGTTCCGCTCGCTGCCCTAGAAGATTCCCTATAGTCCATGTACAGTTGAAGCTTGAGCGTTGCCTGTAAGTGTGATGGAAGAGTGTTCCAATATCTCCGCCAGGTCGCCTCCCAAAGGGCCACCTTCTTCGTCGTCGAGCTCCTTGCCGACAAATATTCAAAGCACATTAAGTTGTTCATCCTCGATTGCCACTGTGACTTTTCTGGTGCTTCCACTGTAATCCACTTAGCCATGATAGCCTGGAGTCCTATTACCACAGCCTTCTGTACAAAAAGACACCCCTCATTATCTAACTCTTCTAAATCCCCATTTGTCATCCCCAGTAAACATAATAACGGTTCTCTGGAAATGGTAAGCCCCAGAATCCCTCCCACCTCCAGTAGTAACATACTCCAGAATTGTACGATCATCTCACATTCCCACAACATGTGTATGAGGGTACCATCAGATAGGCCACATTTTACACAAATAGCCGATTCACATAGTTTAGCTGCGTACATCTGAGTTCTGGACATGTACATACAGTGCAATATTTTATATCGAACTTCCCGGAGGATTACATTTTCAGTCAATTTTTGACCGTCTTGGAGACATTCTTTTATTTCGTCTACCCCTAGCTTAATACTTGCCCTTGCCTCCCATTTAGCCTGTATGCCCTCAATGGCTCTGGTATCCTCTAGCCCTTTCAGTATTCTAGAGAAGGCCCCACTGGAGTTGGATTTCCGCCCCATAGTAATAAAGAACGCCCATAGATCCTGACTCTTAAGAAAATTGTCCTTAATATATTTGAGAGAAAATATATAATGCCTGATCTGTAGGTATGCAAAGAAGTCGTGTGCGCCTAACCCATACTGCTCCTGCAATTCTTGGAAACTTTTCAGGTTTAAGGATTTTAAGTCCAAGCAGCAGTGGACATTATCCAAGCCCCTCCTTTCCCAGGTCCTAAACACCTGATTCATCAAGCCAGTGGGGAATTGTGGGTTCCCCACAAAGGAAAGATAGACCGAAACAATACCTGCCATTTTCAATTTCGTCCGGCACAAGTATCTCCAAGCACCTCTACCAGAGAATAGCAGCAAGCTTTGTTTGAATCTATCTGGTACCATCGTCCCCGGTATCTGTAAAAGATTCACAGGACGATAGGGCGACATCCAGTCAAGTAAAAACTGGGTCGGAGAGTATATACTAGTACCATTTATCCAATCATGTATATGACGAAGAATACAGGTGAGATTGTAATCCCTCCAGTTCGGGCATGCTAGTCCCCCCTGCATTTTGGGCAACATCAACATAGATAACGGTAGGCGAGGTCTATGTGACCCCCATAAAAATTGCCTCACCAGTCTATGGATTCAAATTACCTCAGCCCTTGTTAACCAAAGGGGAAGTTGTTGTAGTATATAGATCCATTTTGGCATCTCCATCATTTTCAAGAAGACAATTTTTCCTGTTAGGGACAGCAGTAAGCCTCCCCACCCCTTCAGCTTGTTGGCCATGTTTTGGTAAAGAGGTTCAATATTAGCCTTATGCAATCGGTGTACCTCTCGGGTCAAACGAATCCCAAGATATCTCATATCATTAGCTACCCATTTCAAGGGGAAGTCGCCTACCCACTCCCTCCTTAAGTTATTCCCCAGCGCCATGGCCTCAGATTTTTCCGTATTGATTTTCAAGCCTGCAAAAATTCCAAACTCCTTCTGGTACTGGAGGACTTTGGCCAGGTCCTGTTGGGGAGACGTCAGGAAAACCAAGACATCGTCCGCAAATGCGGAAATATTAAAATGGTGCACCCCCCCACCGTATCCTCTAACCTGTGGGTCTCCCGCTATCTTCCTCAGCAGAGGGTCTATTGACAAAATATATAACAGGGGAGACAATGGGCACCCTTGACGAGTGCCGCGATGTAAACAAAATTCCTCAGATGCCCGGCCATTTACCAGAATCGCCGAAGTGGGGTGGTGATATAACAGGGATATACAGTTAAGAATTTCCCCTCTGAGGCCATAGCGCTGTAACACGGAGAAGAGATACGCCCACAACACTCGATCGAAGGCTTTCTCCGAATCAAAAGTGACCAGCATTGCCTCAATGCCTTTACGTTGGCATTCAGCCATAGACACCAACAATTTCGTCATGTTAACACTGATTGCCCGTCCTTTAACAAAACCAGCTTGATGTTCCATTATCAGATATGGAAATACTACACTCAACCTATCTGCAATGATTTTGGCGAAAAGTTTCGCCTCGCAATTTAGCAATGAAATAGGCCGGTAAGCCGCTGGGTTCGAGAGGTCTTTGCCAGGCTTTTCCAAAACCGTTATGTAGGCTTTTGTCACTCCTTCGGGAAACCTCCCTTTCAACTGGGCTGCATGAAAAAAGGCAAGCAACGCTTCCGAGGCGTCATTCTTGAGGATCTTATAGTATTCGGCGCTCAAGCCGTCGGGTCCTGGCGCCTTATTCCTTTTGCTGGAACTAATAACCCCCCGAAGTTCCTCCAAAGTGATAGGTTCGTTCAGTTTTTTCAAATGCTCTTCGGAAATGCGGGGTAACACTAGATCCTGAAAAAAATGGTTTTCCTCCGCAACGCCCCCTTTTCTGTCCTCTTGATAAAGGTCCATATAGAATCGTCGGAATTCTGCTCCAATTTCCTCCGCAGTCGTGAGTGGTTTCCCATGTTTGTCTTTTAGTTTATCTATGAACGTTTTCCCTCTTTGAACCTTGACTAGTTTGGCCAATAGGCGGCCTGCCTTGTTCCCGTACTGAAATAGCTTATGTTTCCCAGCTAGCAGAAATCGTTGTGCTCTGAGGTGTAAGGCATCATTGAGGGCCTTAAGACAGGCTTGATATACGTCCAGGGTCTCCTTACTTCTGCACCCACTCAGGGCCTGCTTAGCTGTGGCTAGTTTATGCTCTAAGTCCAGAATGTTCTTATGCAAACGTTTGGCTTGCGCTATCATATATGAGGTAATTTCACCTCTCAGGACCGCCTTGCTGGCTTCCCAGTATAGCTCTGGATTCTGTACATGTTCCGCATTGTGGACCGCATATTCTTTCCATTTAGCTACCAGAAAGTTCCCAAACGTCAAATCATCCGCCAAATGGGCCGGAAATCTCCATAATTTAGGGTGGTCCAAACCAACTCCGTCCCGGATTAGCACCCCAATCAAAGCATGGTCTGATACTGCTACATCCCCTATGGTCGCCCCCTGCACCCTGGGAAATAATGCTTCAGAGATCAGGATATAGTCTATCCGGGACATTGTCGCGTGTGCCCTGGATACATGGGTATAATCCCGCTCGGTAGGGTGTAATGTGCGCCAAATATCTATCAAGGTAAGTTCCTTGCAAAGATAGGCAATCCCCTTCCTGTCTGTGAAGCTGGCATGTGCTCTAGGTTGGGATCTATCCAGCGCTGCATCATGTACACAATTAAAGTCACCCATGAGAATCACCTGCCCTCTCTGATATTGCAACAATTTTCCCACCAGGCTTTGAAAGAATTTATGTGAGTATTGATTGGGCGCGTAAACGGAACAGAGAGTTACCTCCTGGCCTTGCAATTTGCCTACAACAATGAGCACCCGCCCTTCAGGGTCTGTGTACTGTTGTATCAATTCAAACCGCAACTGCTTATGAATCAGAATTGCCGTACCAGCTTTTTTTTTTTACCGCTGGATTGTAGAAGCAATAACCTATCCATCCCCTTTTCAATTTTTTACACTCCACCTCACTTAAATGAGTCTCCTGAAGCCCCACGACTTCTACCTTCCTGCGCTGTAAGGTACTTAAGATTTTCTGTCTCTTAACAGGGGAGCCGAGGCCCCCTACATTCCAGGAATGTAGCCTCCAGCTGCTCATGAGAACACAAATAGCAAGTGGTGGCTCAACACACTATTCATTATTATCGTACCGGTGAGCCCCCCAGCCTGAGCCCCCCGGCAAGTCCTTACCCGACGTACCCTTATCCTAAAAGTGTGGACCAATAAACTGTCCTCCGTCCTAATTTCCCGTACAGAAACCATATAGTCTGTGACCCTCCTTTCTCGCTCCCTAGCTAGATACAGCCCCTGAGTCCCTTCCCCCCCCCTGTCCCTTCCCCCTTCCCTTCCCGTTATCTACCCCCACCCTGATTACTCCTTCTGAGTACAAACCCCTCAATTCTTCTGAATATCCGCCCCACTCTCTATGGGGATTGAGATCCGTTTCTATGTGACCAGGTTCTGCCCTCCCCTTTCAGCAACTAACCTTCCCCTGGTGCATCTAGTCAACATCCCACTGAAACCGTTACAAAATGTACTTGGTACTCACTTCAAACAAACATGTAACAGGATTGTCGTAACTGGGATCACTCCCAACATGGCAGACAAGGGGTAGTTCTGGTTCACTGTCACTCATTGTTATGCCCCTTGGCTGAGCAAAAGAAAACAACGCAGATATGGAGAAAAAGGAAATTATCTTCTGCACCGGCCCCCATGTTTTCATGAACCGGTCGCTTGATTAGTAAGCCATGTCGCCGCTTTGTCTGGAGCGTCAAAGGAGAGGATCTGTCCCGCACTCCAGATTTTTAAGACGGCCGGGAACTGTAGGGCGAACCGAATATTTTTATTGAAGAGTGTGCTGCACGTTGGTGAAAATAACTTTCGTTTGGCCGCTACCGCGGCAGAAAAGTCCTGAAACATTATGATTTTCTCTTCTTTGTACCTCAGCTCCTTTAGCTTTTTAAAGGCTGTTAGTAAAGCATTTTTTTGGTCCCAATCTAGAAATTTGGCTATTACAAGCCGCGGACGTCTGTCGGAATCCCGCTTGGGTCCCAGGCGATGCGCCCTCTCGATTGTCAGCTTACCTTCTAGGTCTGGTAAGTTCAGGGCTCTCGGCAACCAGCTCTCCAGTATGTTTTCAAGTTCTATCTCCGCGATGTTCTCTGGAAAACCCATAAACTTTAGATTGTTTCTTCGGGCCCTATTCTCAAGGTCCTCGAGCTTTTGTTCAGCAGTTTTGACACTCCTCTCCAGCGTAGTTAACCGCGTGGTCGCCGTCATGATGTCTCCTTCGGCCACAGACACCCGTCCCTCAGCTATTTCTATCCGTCGTCCCACATCACTCAGCGCCTCCTTTAAAGCCCCAAACCTCTCGGAAAGGTCATCAAATTTTGGCATTAAGCCTTGTATAACTGCCTCCGTGATCTTAGCGACAGTCTGCTCTTCTACCGCCATTAGATCCCGGCTGGCAGTGGCGTCCGCCATTTTGAGCTCCGTCTCCGCCGCTTTTAATTTTTCTTTTCGTACCGGTTTGGTGCTCATCTCCGTGGTTCTGAGGTTCTGAGAATGCTCCCAACAGCTTCCCTTAGCTCCCGGGGAAGGTGAATCAGAAATCTGGTTGAGTTTTAGCTCAATAGTTAGATTTTGGGGAGCGCAGAACCCGGAGCAAGTAGAGACAGCGTCCTTCCTCGCTCACCACATCACGTGATCTCCTGAACACTTTTAAACATGTTTAAAAATATATGGGTGATGATTATATAGCGGTTTAAGATAAAAATGAACATGTTTGTCCTACAAAATCTGAACCTGTGTAAGAATGCTCATCATAAACAGATATAAGAAATAATTTCTTATATCTGGTGTCTTCTGTGTTTAATCCACTGTTAATATTTATTTGATTTTACCAGAGTTAGATATATCGGGTTTCTATAATTGTGTATTTCCTTCCTGAAATCTATGCTGTCTGTTTCTAATTATATAATTTTCTTCTATATGTTTAATGATTTTATTTTTGCAAATTGTCTCCACCTTCTCACTGATGTCAGGCTTACAGGTCTAGAATTCCCTGGTTCTACCATAGAGCTCTTGTTAAACATTTTTGTCAAAATGGCCACCTTCCACTTCTGTGTTACAGCATCCGTTATTACTGACAAATTATTGCAAGTCAGTGTACATAAGAACATAAGAACATAAGAAAATGCCATACTGGGTCAGACCAAGGGTCCATCAAGCCCAGCATCCTGTTTCCAACAGTGGCCAATCCAGGCCATAAGAACCTGGCAAGTACCCAAAAACTAAGTCTATTCCATGTAACCATTGCTAATGGCAGTGGCTATTCTCTAAGTGAACTTAATAGCAGGTAATGGACTTCTCCTCCAAGAACTTATCCAATCCTTTTTTAAACACAGCTATATTAACTGCACTAACCACATCCTCCGGCAACAAATTCCAGAGTCTAATTGTGCGTTGAGTAAAAAAGAACTTTCTCCGATTAGTTTTAAATGTGACCCAAGCTAACTTCATGGAGTGCCCCCTAGTCTTTCTACTATCCGAAAGAGTAAATAACCGATTCACATCTACCCGTTCTAGACCTCTCATGATTTTAAACACCTCTATCATATCCCCCCTCAGTCGTCTCTTCTCCAAGCTGAAAAGTCCTAACCTCTTTAGTCTTTCCTCATAGGAGAGTTGTTCCATTCCCCTTATCATTTTGGTAGCCCTTCTCTGTACCTTCTCCATCGCAATTATATCTTTTTTGAGATGCGGCGACCAGAATTGTACACAGTATTCAAGGTGCGGTCTCACCATGGAGCGATACAGAGGCATTATGACATTTTCCGTTTTATTCACCATTCCCTTTCTAATAATTCCCAACATTCTGTTTGCTTTTTTGACTGCCGCAGCACACTGTACCGACGATTTCAATGTGTTATCCACTATGACACCTAAATCTCTTTCTTGGGTTGTAGCACCTAATATGGAACCCAACATTGTGTAATTATAGCATGGGTTATTTTTCCCTATATGCATCACCTTGCACTTATCCACATTAAATTTCATCTGCCATTTGGATGCCCAATTTTCCATTCTCACAAGGTCTTCCTGCAATTTATCACAATCTGCTTGTGATTTAACTACTCTGAACAATTTTGTGTCATCTGCAAATTTGATTATCTTACTCGTCGTATTTCTTTCCAGATCATTTATAAATATATTGAAAAGTAAGGGTCCCAATACAGATCCCTGAGGCACTCCACTGTCCACGCCCTTCCACTGAGAAAATTGCCCATTTAATCCTACTCTCTGTTTCCTGTCTTTTAGCCAGTTTGCAATCCACGAAAGGACATCGCCACCTATCCCATGACTTTTTACTTTTCCTAGAAGCCTCTCATGAGGAACTTTGTCAAACACCTTCTGAAAATCCAAGTATACTATATCTACCGGTTCACCTTTATCCACATGTTTATTAACTCCTTCAAAAAAGTGAAGCAGATTTGTGAGGCAAGACTTGCCCTGGGTAAAGCCATGCTGACTTTGTTCCATTAAACCATGTCTTTCTATATGTTCTGTGATTTTGATGTTTAGAACACTTTCCACTATTTTTCCTGGCACTGAAGTCAGGCTAACCAGTCTGTAGTTTCCCGTATCGCCCCTGGAGCCCTTTTTAAATATTGGGGTTACATTTGCTATCCTCTAGTCTTCAGGTATAATGGATGATTTTAATGATAAGTTACAAATTTTTACTAATAGGTCTGAAATTTCATTTTTTAGTTCCTTCAGAACTCTGGGGTGTATACCATCCGGTCCAGGTGATTTACTACTCTTCAGTTTGTCAATCAGACCTACCACATCTTCTAGGTTCACCGTGATTTGATTCAGTCCATCTGAATCATTACCCATGAAAACCTTCTCCATTACGGGTACCTCCCCGTGTAAGAGTATCTCTTCTCTCTACTCCACAGTAAAGTCATTTCACATCTCAGAAGCATTACTTCTTAAAAAGGACCCTGGTTTAAGCATTGTCTTGTCATCCTTTTTTGTGAAAACTGATGCAAAGAAATCATTCAGCTTATTGTTTTTGTTGACCCTATAAACCCCTTAGTCATCTACGGGTCAAATGCCTTCCTCTCTGGTCTCTTACTTTTGATATACTGGAAAAAAACTTTTATTATTATTGTTTCTCATCTTCTTGGTGAGCCTCTGCTCAAAATCTATTCGGGTCTGCCTTATTAATGTTTTACACCTACTCTGCCACAGTTTGTGCTCATTTTTTTTTTAAATATATTTCTTTATTGACTTTTAACATTGTTAACAGGAATAACATATCCAATGTCGTTTTGGAGACACATAATGAGCATAATTGTTGTGCAACAAAGAACGTGAACCAACACTAACACTCAGTTACAAACAGTGGTTGTGCTCATTTTTATTGTTTGGGTCCCTTTCACATTTTTTTAAAGGAATCTTTCTTGGCTCACCTCACTATTTATCTATGCAGGTAAGGTCTTGGTCCTTTCCTCCTTTTTTTTTGATGAGTGGAATGCACTTCAACTGAACTTCCAATACAATATTTTTAAAACTATACTATGCCTCATGCACACCATAATCCTCCTATTGGACTCCTTTAGTTTCTTTCTAACCAGCTTCCTCATTCTTTCATAATCTCCCTTCTCAAGCCCTTCTCCTGAGCACAAGCTCATGACAGCAACACTGTGAGAAGCAGATAGACTGCAACTGGAGACCGCCAAGGACCTCGGTGGGAGCACCCCGAGAGTGCTCCCCCATCCTCTGGTCCGGGGAACGAGAGGAAGAACCCAAATGGGAAGAGGGACCTGCTGGCACTGAGGTGGCTCTCCGCCTAGAGATCACCCATCACCCGTCCTTTTTCCAAGCACAAGCTCACAGCAGTGGCACCGTGAGAAACAGTGTACAGCTAGGTAGGCCACAAGTGGAGAGCGCCAAGGACTGCAACAGGAACACACCAGGAGTGCTCTTCCTCTATGGAATAGTGAAAGAGAGATGTGACCCGAAGGGGAGGAGGGACCTGTCAGTGCTGAGGTGGCTTTCCACCTACAGAGTGCCCATCACCTGCCCTCTTCCTGAGCACAAGCTCACAGCAGTGATACTGAAAGAGCTTGCCCTTTGTGTGCCCTTTCATGCACACCCAGATTGGAGGCCTAAGTGGTAATAATTAAATGTACCTTAATCCACACAACTAAAACTACAACAATGTTGCTACAACACCATATCAATTCCACACTAGGACAAGAGATAAATAGAAACCCAAGGGGAACTAGGGGTGTGCATTCGTTTGCAACGTATTGGCAATCCGCAACATATAGGGCCATATTTGTTGTGTTCGTGGGAAAGCGAAACGTAACACGATTCCCACGAATACAACAAATCTTCACTGAATTATTCAGCCGTCTAAAGGAGCAAATTTAAACAAAACCCCCATCCTCCTGACCCCCCCCCCAAGACTTGACAAAACTCCCTGGTGGTCCAACGGGGGTCCGGGAACCATCTACTGCACTCATGCTGTCGGCTGCCGGTATTCAAAATGCCGCCGATAGCCCCTGTGACATAGTAAGAGCAAAGGCTATCGGCGCCATTTTGAATACTGGCAGCTGACGGCCCGAGTGCAGGAGATCTCTACTGGATCCCCGCTGGACCACCAGGGACCTTTGGCAAGTCTTGTGGAGGTCAGGAGGGTCCCCCAAGACTTACCAAAAGTCCCTGGTGGTCCAGCAGGGGTTCGGGAGCGATCTCCTGCACTTGGGCTGTCGGCTACCAGTATTCAAAATGGCACCGATAGCCTTTGCCCTTACTATGTCACAGGGGCTGACCAATGGCACTGGTAGCCCCTGTGACACAGGAAGGGCAAAGGCTATCGGCGCCATTTTGAATACCGGCAGCCAACGGCGTGAGTGCAGTAGGTGGCTCCCGGACCCACGCTGGACCACCAGGGAGTTCTGGTAAGTCTTGGGGGGGGGGGGTCAGGAGGGTGGGGGGGTTGTAGTTAATTAAATTTTAGCTGGGAAATGAATAAGAAAGGAACACATGAATGGATCGGGGCCCCCCTTGCCAAATGCAATGTATCTGCCCCCCCATGAATACAAATACCGAATGTAATGAATGCAATCCCTCTGCACATCCCTAAGGGGAAACCACAAGTAACAACCATAGAAAGAAAGCTAAGATGGTCTTGCCGACAACATATATCAACACTCCCACTTTATCCTCCTGTCTAACATTTACACTGCTTTTATTAAATGTTCAAGCTCTGTCAAAAAAATTAAATCCTTCCATCTTCTGCATTACTGAAATCTGGTTAAATAATAAATACAATATACTACTAAATCAAATTACACATCCCAACTACAACATCTTTCACTTCCCAAGACTTAAACGTAAAGGAGGAGGTCTAAAAAAGAACTCAAACTACAAAACTACTACAAAATAGAGATTAACCCACCCTACAAGGTAGCAATAGTAAAATCAACACAATTAAACATAGGGTTGGTCTACTGCCCCCCTGGAATACTCCAAAATGACTGCTCACCACTAATTAAAATATTTACAAAAGTGCTTCCATCTCCTGACGCTACCCTAATTGTAGGAGGCTTTAACCTACATGTAGATAAAACACCAAAAACTTCAGCTTGTGAAACATTCCTAGAAACAATGGAAGCAATGGGATGGTCACTATTAAATAAAATCAATAGATTAAAAATACAAATCACCAACAGCTCACAAAGAAAAGAACCAGATAATATTTATGAACAAGCTAAATGGACCACATTTGACAGAGTAACTAAACTTGAAAACAGTCAAATAATTTCTGAAATTAAGCCTGCAACATTTCAACGTCACCCAATCCCAGCAAACTCTTTGAAACTGGTAAATGAAGTAATCACCCCAACAACAGCAACAATTATCAATCTTTCACTCTCAGAAGAACTGATCCCAAATGAGGAAAACAAGCAGTGATAAACCAATCCTTAAAAACAAAACCAGCAGACCTGATGACTGGGACTATTGTCCAATTTCCAACCTACCTTTCCTCTCAAAGATACTAGAAAACAGAGTGCTGCACCTAGAAGACCATGACATCCTACATCCTAACCAATTCGGTTTCAGAAAAAGTCGCTCAACCAAGACTTTACTCATATCGTTAATGGACCCTTTACTACGCGGTTTTAATGATAATGTATCCTATATTTTGGTGCTAATAGATCTAACAGCAGCCTTTGACAGTGTGGCTCATACCCTGCTATGCCACCAGCTGAGAAAAATTGGAATAGATGGCAGAATCCACAAATGGTTCTCTTCATTCCTATCTAACAGGACATTCCAAGTAAAACTGGGAAACAATAAATCTGACACTTTCCCAATCAATACAGGTGTCCCCCAGGGCTCAGAACTCTCAGCTACCCTATTCAATATCTACATGTTTCCTCTGTGTAAATTATTAATGGAATTAGGAATCACCTTCTTCCTATTTGTGGACAACATTCAGTTCTACATTCCATTTGACTCCTCTTTTGAAAAGACAGCATCGACACTCTCAGAATACATGAGAGTACAGCTAGAATTCTTTAATCTAAAACTAACACTAAATTAAAAAATAATGAACTCATCTGGTTAAGGAGAAATTCCTCCATTGTTAAACCTTAATCACTAAACCATGGTAATTTTGATATCACATCCTCGGATCAAGTCTGAGACTTAGGAATACAGATCGACAAAAATGTAACTATGAAAAGACACATAAACAAATTACGGTAATCACAACAGGATATGCAAAACTGTGCATCTACATAGACTGAAATCATTACTAACCACAGACGTCTTCTGTACAGTTCTACAATCGCTAATTTTCTCAAACATTGACTACTACAACTCCCTACTACAAGGACTCCCAACCAGCCCATTAAAAAAAACTACAACAATTACAAAGCACTGTGGCAAGACTTTTAAAGGGAACCAGGAAATTTGATCACATCACACTCTCACTTATAGCACTGCATTGGCTACCAATACAATACAGAATATATTACAAAGTTTTAACTTTAATCTCTAAAATCATACATAACGATAACCCAGGACTAAAAGGCATGTCACTTCAACCATACACTCCACAATGAACCCTAAGGTCCCAAAGCAGAGGACTATTAACTGTATCTTCAATCTGGAGCACATATCTGTCACAGAAAGGAGATTGTGTGTTCTCCATAGCAGGCCCTAAACTATGGAACTCACTACCAGAAACAATACGACTGATCCCAGAAGAAAGACATTCAAATGTGAACTAAAAACTTAGCTTTATAAAAATGCTTATAATCTAACCTAAATTCTATCAGATTGCTGTGTCAACAAGAACTTATAGCTTAATTTAAACTCTGTCTGAATGCAGAGTAAACAATAGGGATGTGAATCGTTTTAGGACGATTAAAATTATCGTCCGATAATTTTAATATCGTCTTAAACCGTTATGGAACACAATACAATACAGATTCTAACGATTTATCGTTATAAATCGTTAGAATCGTGAGCCGGCACACTAAAACCCCCTAAAACCCACCCCCGACCCTTTAAATTAAATCCCCCACCCTCCCGAACCCCCCCCCAAATAACTTAAATAACCTGCGGGTCCAGCGGCGGTCCGGAACGGCAGCGGTCCGGAACGGGCTCCTGCTCTGAATCTTGTCGTCTTCAGCCGGCGCCATTTTCCAAAATGGCGCCGAAAATGGCGGCGGCCATAGACGAAAAGATTGGACGGCAGGAGGTCCTTCCGGACCCCCGCTGGACTTTTGGCAAGTCTCGTGGTGGTCAGGAGGCCCCCCACAAGCTGGCCAAAAGTTCCTGGAGGTCCAGCGGGGGTCAGGGAGCGATTTCCCGCCGCGAATCGTTTTCGTACGGAAAATGGCGCCGGCCATACGCGTATGGCCGGCGCCATTTTCCGTACGGAAAATGGCGCCGGCAGGAGATCGACTGCAGGAGGTCGTTCAGCGAGGGTTCCGGCGCCTCGCTGAACGACCCTCCTGCAGTCGATCTCCTGCCGGCGCCATTTTCCGTACGAAAACGATTCGCGGCGGGAAATCGCTCCCTGACCCCCGCTGGACCTCCAGGAACTTTTGGCCAGCTTGTGGGGGGCCTCCTGACCCCCACGAGACTTGCCAAAAGTCCAGCGGGGGTCCGGAAGGACCTCCTGCCGTCCAATCTTTTTCGTCTATGGCCGCCGCCATTTTCGGCGCCATTTTGGAAAATGGCGCCGGCTGAAGACGACAAGATTCAGAGCAGGAGCCCGTTCCGGACCGCTGCCGTTCCGGACCGCCGCTGGACCCGCAGGTTATTTAAGTTATTTGGTGGGGGATTTAATTTAAAGGGTCGGGGGTGGGTTTTAGGGGGTTTTAATGTGCCGGTTTTTCGATTTTTCGATATTTTTCGATTTTTAATGATTTTTAACGATTTTTCACGATATTTTACCCCCCCCAAACGGCAACAATACGATTCCCTCCCCCTCCCAGCTGAAATCGATCGTTAAGACGATCGAGGACACGATTCACATCCCTAGTAAACAATAACAATAACAAAAAACAATACCAAGTAATGAGAGAACAAAGTAGCTCATGACAACTCCCCTACAAACATGTAACTTACTAAACAGATTCCCTATCCTATTAACCCTTCCTCAGTTGAGACGTATAAGAACATCACCCTTAGATTTATTTGACCCTATTGAGTGTCATACCAAAATATGTATCTTACCAAAGTATATGAAATACCAAAATGTTTCTTACTAAAGTATGTGTTAGACCAATTTGTGTTACACCATAATGTAGGGATGTGCACAATTTTTTTTTGGTTCATTTTCAGGTTCGAGGTGGACCAATTTGGTCCACTCTCTGAACCCGAAAACTTTTTTCGTTTTGTTTTCGTAAAATACCCCCCAAAAAAACCCTACCCCAACCCTTCAAATTTACTTAATTACAAGCCCCCTCCCCACCATCCCGATCTCCCCACCAAGACTTACTAAAAGCCCTTGTGCTCCAGCGGGATACGGTGAGCAATCTCTTCCTCTCGGGCCATCAGCTGCCACTAATCAAAATGGCGCCGGTGGTGCTTTCCCCTTACCATGTGACAGGGGCTACCGGTATCATTGGTTGGCTCCTGTGACATGGAAGGAGCAATGGATGGCCCGCGCCATTTTCTATGATGGCGCCGGGCCAAAAAGGACAAATGTTACTTTTGTAAACTGTTATGATCTTCACTTGGAACGACGGTATATAAAATAACTAATTAACTAACTAACTAAATTAAACAGTCTGCTAACTCAATTAAGAGTTCAAAATAGTCTACAATCTGCTATAATCCCTTCCCCTTCCACACTAGCAGAATCAGACTGCCCAATCAAAACTGACCTGTAATGGCTTTTCCTCCTTTTTCTTCAACAAAATTGAGGATCTCTGCCAGGCCTTTCTGAAGAACCTACCAAGCCCTTCCTCACAAACCAGGATAATACTAACCTGGCCAGCCTTAGCACTGATGTGTGGGAGTTATTCATTCTAGAAAAGGTATTGGAAAGATTCTATGGGGAGGGTCTATGGAAAATGTTTTGTTCCCTTGATCCTTGCCCGTTAAAAGTAGTGAAACTGGAAAGCAGAATCTTCATAAAGTACACAACTAAAACTGTAAATTCTTTGTTCTCAAAGAGCCTGCCACCAGCAATACTGAAAAGGACTATAATAACCCTTTACTAAAAAAAAAATAAAAAAATAAAAATATATATATACTCTTGATCAGGATAAGCTAGAAAACTAATGCTCCAGTATCTAACACCCCTTTTTTTGGTAAACTGGTGGAACGGGCAATATGCACTCAACTAAGTGACTGGCTGTATGAGAGAAACTGATTTTATCACTGTCAATTCAGGTGTAGACCTGAATATGAAACAGAGTCAGTCCTATGACAGCCACAGAAATTGTGACACTGTTTTTACCTTGAAATTTGTGCTACTGGCTTTTTCAGCAGCATTTGATACCTTTGACCATTCTCTTATTTATTTATTTACTTATTTATTTATTTATTTATTTAACACTTTTAATATACCAACCTTCGTGGAACACATCAGGCCGGTTTACAAAAAACTTAGACAGGCAGAAAATACAATGAACACGGGGGGGAAGAGGGGGAGCAGATGAGAGCAGGGAGTAGCGGGGGGTAGGGGCGAGAGCAGCTGGAAAGGATAGGGCAGCAGAGCGAAATGAAATAGGAACTCTAATTGAACGAAGAAGTAACAATGGCAAAATATCGCAAGATAGTTTACAACATTTACAAGGGTTCTTATTGTATCATAATTGGAAGAGATAGGTGTTAGTGGCAGTTGATATTCCTTCTTATAAGCAGTCTGTATTATTCAGTGGCTCTATAACCCCATCCTGGACCTAACCTGTGGGGTACTACAAGGCTCTGTTTTGTTGTCCAACCTATTCAATATCTACCTTAAGCCACTAACACTAGCTATGGACCTCAGATTCTACATATACTTGGCAATGTAAAGATTTTCATGTGCATAGAATTGAACCTATCAATCGCTGTGAGAAATTTATGTTCATGTCTCACACAGTTACACAAAAATGGGATAACAGTATCAACTTCTGCCAGAGCCAACTAAAATGGAACTTCCGTGGCTAGGCTCCCAAAATCAAAATGTGTTTTTAGAAAAATGAACTCCCTTAAATTACAGGATAAGGGTAGACTCTGCACTAAACATGCAGCCTCAAATTCAAGAAACCTTTTAAAGCTGTTTCTACCATCTACAATGACTATGCAAATGTGAACCATACATTGGGAAGACAAGTCTGACATCAGTAGTCTATGTCATGATAACATTACGTTTGACTATTATAGTGTACTGTACAATGGTCAGACAACAAAAAGATTACACCAGCTTTAACTAATTCAGAATTCAATAGTACATCTGTTAGAGTGTGCAAGTGCTGTGACCAGCGGTATACTGAGGGGGGGGGGGGAGGGGGTGTGACTGGCTTAAGGGAGAGCACAACTCCCAGTCTTAGTTACTCCTATCTCCATGTCTAATCTATTCCTCCTCAGCCAATAGTTTATTGCCACTGATTAAGCTGCTGTGTGGCAAGTGCTGATAGCCTCGCTGAGGCAGGCTGTTATGGAAAAAGTATGCTGCGCATGCAAACTAGGCACTTAGGACTACGTGGAGTGATGGACTGTTGCTTCAGACAGTGGTGTTTCTCTGTGGCCCTGCACTGCTGTTAAGTTCCCCAAGGTGGGTGCTGGCAGAAAGAGAGGCAAACCGCCATAACCTGGCACTGCCTGAAGTCCAATCTGAGTCTCTCAATTGGGTTAGGAGGACTGGCTGGGTGATTTCCTCCTTCTGTGGTGGCACTGATTGGTGTGGGGCTTGGGCCTGCTTGCCTTTTGCTCCTGTGCTGCACCTGTGGAGCTGACATCTGCCACTTCCACACAACCCCACAGTGGGCCCACCCGATTCTGCCCAGCTCTGGCCTGATAATAGAGGGTCCCTCTTTGCCAACCTAATCAGGTGATCAGCCTCCACCTCCCTTCTACATGGCCCTGCAGTCAGTGAAAAGCAACACCTCCTCTCCTCTACCTAACTGCGGCCTCAAAAGAGAGAGTTCCCTACTGACCTGTGGACTTCGGTGATCAGATCAACCTCCTCCTTCCTCCTGCGCAGGCCCAAAATAAGGAGCAGCGGATCCGGTTTGACCCAATCTGCTGAAGAGAGAATCCTGCTGCAGGCATAATCGCAGAGCTCATCCTGTGGCCCGGCGATGGCCCTTGAATTAATTTACTTCTTGCCTCCTGCGTCCACCCACCCATGGGCTGTGCCCCTCATTGTCTAGCTTTCTGTGCCCCGCTGCCGGCTGCCTGGCCATCTCCCATCAGAGTCCTGCTTCCTGCCCGCAGCACTCCCTTGGACTTCCTTTGACTGCCAGGACCTGATGACATGGCCCGGCAGGCGTCCTGCCACCAATGCTGGCTGGCCATTTCAGGAAGACTGGAAGAAGACTGCCATTGGTGAGCCTGATGGGAGATTACGGGAATGGGACTTGAAGTGGTGGCCAGTGGGGTTTCTGCTTGTGCGCTCTCAAGGGGGAACTGACAATGTTGAAGTGAACTGTGGCCTTGGCTTGGCTTGTGGTACTGGGTTGGTGACTGTGGCGGTGGTGCTGCTGGACTTGAACCTTAGAAAAGAGAGGAGAGGAGGCATTGTGTGTGCAGTGTTGTTGTTGTTGTGCTTGAGCCTGGAGAGGGGGCATTGGAGTGTGTGCAGTGCTGCCGGGCTCAGTCTGTGAGTAGGGGAGGGCATAGGCTTTGAAATGGGGTGGGCTAATGTATAGTATGTAAGGGACAGTCTCATGGATGTATCACACAAAGAGTTAATTTTGTCCATTATGAGAGAGAAATACTGTCCTATAGTTATGGTTTGTCTATAATGAGTTACAGTTATTTCCTACAGTTTTGTGTTTTTGTGTTCTCTGAGAAACACACTGTGTTACAGTTCTTACTTCACAGCTGCCCCCTCCAGCTCCCACCTCTTCTCCTCTGGTATGATTTAGTTAATTAAGAAGGTGGAACTGGAGAAGAAGGATATTGGAGAGAGAAAGTACAACTTAGACTCCATTATTATGGGCTGTTAGGCAGCCCCCACTCTCTCTTCTCCACCTCTCCCCTCCTTTACTTGCAGCAGCCTGAAACACCTTTCAGCCTACACAGCCCTCCATTTCCTTAATTTGAAGTCTACAATCTACAAGGTCATGCCCACAAAATGGAGATATGACTTAATTAAAAGTATAAGAGCACCACTCACTTAAAGCTTGCTAGTTGGTTAAGAGTTAAATCTTGACTTTGAAGCACAGCACAAGATGTTTTGCAAAGGTTGAAACTGAAACACCTGGCATGTACCCAGATTAGTTTTAGTAAAAACTCCTCTATTAAGAAGATGATTATAGACAAGTCCCTTTTATTGTGATTTAAGAGTAGTGATTACTTGTCAGACATGACATTAGTGCTATGTATGCTGATTATTTTGGGTGTTTTATAGAATGCGCTAAGTTTAGAGAAAGTGCAGAGAGAGAATGTCTGGACAATATGGAGATTAGAAGCAGTGAATAAAAACAAGAAGTCTACGATTTTAGAGTGGTCTTGAAAATATATGCAGTAGTTTTTCCTTCTCAATCATTTTGGCAAAACTTCAGCAGTGAGAACAAAGGAAATGTTTCTGAGCATGCACCAGCCAAGTACATAATGTACAGAGGCAATGTGGGACAGGCAAGACTGACCAGAGCTGAACCGAGAAAAGAGACCTACATCAAATATTCTATTATAATTTGTTTTGATTTTTATTTTTCCCAAGCGTTCCCATAAGTGTCTGGTTTTGTGCATATATTATACAGAAAATATAGATTTTCATAGTTTCACACAGGATGTAATCAATGTTATTATTTTCTTAATTTGTTTTGTGTGATCCAGTTTACAAGGCAAATACCTCTTTCCAAAACCCACTACAGCTACATGGGACCTATTCTTACCACGTTTTCCTGATGCTGGGCCACTGAGTATCTTCAGTGTTTTGACCAGTCCCACAAACTGCAAAGGCTGGCTCGATGAGTCTCTTGGACTTCCAGCTGTGCAGATGAACATAGGAACATAAGAACATAAGATATGCCATACTGGGTCAGACAAGGGTCCATCAAGCCCAGCATCCTGTTTCCAGCAGTGGCCAATCCAAGTCACAAGTACCTGGCAAGTACCCAAACATTAAATAGATCTCAAGCTACTATTACTTACTGATTAATTGCAGTTTATGGATTTTTCCTCTAGGAACTTATCCAAACCTTTTTTAAACCCAGTTACTCTAACTGCCATAACCACATCCACTGGCAATGAATCTCAGAGCTTAAATATGTGCTGAGTGAAAAATAATTTTCTTCAATTTGTTTTAAATGAGCTACTTGCTAACTTCATGGAGCGTCCACTAGTCCTTGTTGCGGGAGCACTAGGGAAAGATCCCGCTTCCAGTGAGAGTGGTGTGCCCTTGGACCATGACATGACTGCAGAGAGGAGCTTTGTGGAAGCACAGAGGCAGGTGAGACATGTCCAAGTACAGGCAGACAGGGTGAAGACCAGGGACTCGGACCTCCGCTGAACCTGATGCATCAGTAGACACCCAACAATCCAATGCTGGTCTCTGGGGTAGCCCTCCATCCACTCGATAGCCCTTTTGGACCTGCCATATGGGAACGGCAAATGCACCAGGATGGACAGAGGTCTAGGGAAGATGATGGAACTGGAACAAGAGACTTGAAGACTGAAGATGATAATCAGACGATACTTGAAGATGAGGTCAGAAAATACTGGATAAGGATGAGGCAAGGCTGAAGAGAAGAACATCAGTGACACTGATGAAGATACTTGCTGAGTTAAAAGACGACAAAAGAGCTAAAACTCAGTATGAAGGTATCCGGCCATGACTCGTAGCAGCATCCATCCTGAACTGAGCTTCAGGGACCAAGCATGATCAATGTAGGCCAACCTGAAGAATTCAGACCCAGTGTGAAAGACACATCCGAAGGTCATCCCGAAGTTGAAGAGAAGACGGGCCACTAGGAGGGAAAATCCAGAACCAGGATATCCGAGAAGAAGGCTACCCTGACAAGGGAGCCAAATAGTTGGAAGGCTTCCTTGACGAAGGAGCCAAAAGGGTCTGAACGCTTAGCAGGGAAAGAACTGAAGATGAAGACATCAAAGGATTCTGAAGATGAAGACAACTTGACAAGAAGACGTCTGGAATGTCAGGACATCTGGACTTCAACCCCCAGGACTCTGGGCAAGAACATCAAGGGGATGTCGAGTGAACTGGAGAACAAGACATCTGGGTCATCTGGACATCTGGACTTCGTACCCCCAGGTCACCCAACCAAGAGCAGCAAGGAGGCTCCAAGAGGCAGAAGAACAGGATGAAGGACTTCAGGAAGGACAGGACATCAGAAGGTGAGGACTTCAGGAAGATCTGAAGACACAGGAGGGTCGGACAACGAAGACATCTGAAGACCAAACATGGAACGAAGAGACGAAGGATCAGGAACCACAAATGAAGACAAGGGAATTCCCATGAAGAACAGAGTGCCTTGAAGAAGTAGAGCTGCACATCAGAAATTCCTGGACCGAAGACCTGGAGCGGAGGATCCAGGAGCAGTCCGACTCCATGACTGACTCCTTGCGAAGGCAAAGAGGAACTGAAGGCTGAGCCCTTTTGTAGGGCTGAAGAGGAACACCCAGGATGACATCACAAGGAGGAGCCAGTGTCTTCACCCACCACTGGCCCTTTAAATCAGGAGAAGAGGCACGGCTTCGTGCCTAAGGAGGTAGGAGGCAGGACCCTGGAGAGCGGCGATGCTGAGAAGAGTAGCTGAAGCAGCACTAGGCTGAGAAGCAGGGTCCAGCTCTAAAGGTGGCTTCCTGCCGCAGAAGAGAAGCCTGAAAACAGTGGTTCTCCCAGCGTTGGAAGAGGGAGGATGTGGGCGGCCTCCAGGCCGCAAAGAGGAGCTCCAGGGCGGCCTCCCGGCCGCAGAAGAGGAGCAACAATGGCGGCTCTCCCTGCAGCGAGAATGGCGCTGACATCAGCAGTTCTCTGCCGCGAAGACTGAGGACTTTATGGCGGCCTCCAGGCCGCCAGGCTGAAAACAGCAGCAAATGGCATTGGGGGCTGACTGGCAGAAAGGAAGAAAGGTGAGAGGCTGCTTGTGGGCTTGATCCCACAAACAGTCTTTCCATTATCTGAAAGTGTAAATAACTGACATACATTTACCTGTTCAAGTTCTTTCATTATTTTGTAGACCTCTATCATATCCTCCTCAGTCTTCTCCTCTCCAAACTGAACAGCCCTAACCTCTTTAGTCTTTCCTCATAGGGGAGCCATCCCATGCCCCTTATCATTTTGGATGCATTTCTCTGCACTTTCTCCTGTGCAATTATATCTTTTTTGAAATGTGGTGACTACAATTGCACACAGTATTCAAGGTGTGGTCTCACCATGGAGCGATACAAAGGTATTATGACATCTTACGTTTTATTTACCATTCCCTTCCTAATAATTCCTAACATTCTGTTTGCTTTTTGATCGCCAGAGCACACTGAGCCGACAATTTCAATGTATTATCCACTATCACGCCTAGATCTTTCCTGTATGGTAACTCCTAAGATGGAACCTAACATCACATAACTACAGCAAGGGTTATTGTTCCCTATATGATTAATCTTGCACTTGTCCACATTAAATTTCATCTGCTTTTTGGAAGCCCAATCTTCCAGTCTCACAAGGTCCTCCTGCAATTCATCACAATGCACTTCAGATTTAACTATTCAGCCTCTGAGAAAAAATGGACGAATGTCCGTGGGCAGGAAAAATAGGTGTCAGGCAGCCGACCACAGGCTAGCTAGTGGGGGGAGTGGGAAAGTTGGGGAGACAGGGATCAGGCAGGGTAAGAAGAAGATTAAAAAAGAAGGAACAGAGTAGCAGGGGAGGGGTGAAAGGTAAGACAAAAAAGGTAAAGTGAGAGGGAGGGGACTGAGGCTCCCATTTGAACGCCTGCCGGAGTTTAAAATCTCCCGACTGTCGGAATCACCCTCTTTTAAAAGCTGCGGGAGTCCTTAGTAGGGATGTGAATCTTTTTTGACGATTTAAAATATCGTCTGATATATTTTAAATCGTCAAAAATCGTTAGAAGCGCGATACAATAGGAATTCCCCCGATTTATAGTCAAAAATCGTAAATCGGGGGAAGGGGGAGTGGAAGGGGGAGGGGAAGGGAGAGGGCGGAAAAACCGACACACTAAAACAACCCTAAAACACACCCCGACCCTTTAAAATAAATCCCCCACTCTCCCGAACCCCCCCAAAATGCCTTAAATTACCTGGGGTCCAGAGCAGGGGTCCCGGTATGATCTTTTACTCTCTGGCCTGCGGTGCGTTGTAGAAATGGCGCCGGCGCTATCTTTGCCCTGTCATATGACAGGTCAAAGGTAGGCCTCCTGACCCCCCCAAGGCTTGCCAATAATCCCTGGGGGTCCAGCGGGGGTCCAGGAGCGATGTCATCGTCGGCTGCCAATAATCAAAATGGCGCCGATAGCCTTTGCCCATACCATGTCACAGGGGCTTTCGGCGCCATTGGTCGGTTCTCCTACCATGTGACAGGGGCTGACCAATGGCGCCGGTAGCCCCTGTGACATAGTAGTTCAGAGGCTATTCGGCACCATTTTGAGCGTGGCTAGCACTAGCACACTGGGCATGCCACGGAGGGACAAATGGCACCCGGGACCCCGCTGGACCAAGATGGCATCGATGTGAGAGGAGTGGAGAAAGGAGCTCCTGATCCGTGTGTATCGTAAAATTCTTCTTCTTCATTTTTGGGGCTTAGCAGAGAGCAATGCCCCACACGAAATGTAAAGGAAGGGTCAGAGAGGACGCCCCGACCCCCACGAGACCCCCTCTTATTCAAACAACGATAGAGGGCTTCTACCCACAAGCAGAAATTAACCCCGGAGAGTCCCGCGAGAGCGCTAGGTGAGGAGCAAGCGCCAACGCTCATGGGAGAAGTTACGCTCAGTCCCGGGGCTCCAACTGCACCTCAACCACCAAGTGCCGAAGAAGCCACTGACTCAGGCCGGTCCCAGCAACGGATGGCGTTGTCTGCGATAAGCCCGATCGGGGAGAGTGCAGTGGAAGATACTCCGGCGGTTAAAACAGCGCGAGGACTGCTAACCTCCTCGCCCCTGGTGGAAGGTGAAATCGAGGAAACTCGAAACTGCAGCGGTGAAGAAATGGCCGCTTCGGGGAGGAAGACAACACAGCTCCGAAGGACTCAGGATCTCCAGGAAATATCTCCAGTACAGTCAGTAACTACATTACCTTATACAATGTTTGAGAAACCAAAGATTGTTACAATGGATGTACTTTGGCAAGCAATTACTGCTCTGCAAAATAACGTGTTAAACTTAACTACATCTATAAAAGAATTGCAAACTGCGTTTTTTAACGTTAATCCCGTCATATCTCAACATACTGAGACCATAGAGAAACTGGATAAGGAGATTAATCAAATTAAACAAGTACAAGTTGCAATTATAAAAGGAGACACACTTCTAAGCAAGAAGGTGGAAAATTTGGAAAATTTACAGAGATATAATAATCTTAGAGTTATAAATTTTCCTAAGTGCAGGCTAGTTTCTCCAAGAGAACAATTGAAGAACTATTTCTAAGATGTGCTACAATTATCTACAGAAGCACTACCTACAATAATATCTGCTTATTTTGTTTCCTGGAAAAATGTTGGAGAAACAGAAAATCAGCCAGTAGAAGGAGAATCACTGAATGTAACTGATTTAATTGAGTCTTCTTATACCTCCCAGATTGAAAGAAGAGGTACTTTGTTAGTAAAATTTAAGTCATCCTCTGAGAGGGATGGCTTGTTAAAATTATATTTGCAAAATCGTACCTCCCTTTATCTGGGCCAAAAATTATGGATTTATCCGGACGTCTCTAAGGACACCCAGATAAGACGGAAAAAATTTTTGGTTCTGGCAAATCAAGCCAGAACATTAGGGGGTAGATTTTCAGAGCCCTGCTCGCCTAAATCCGCCCAAAACCGGGCGGATTTAGGCGAGCAGGGCCCTGCGCGCCGGGAAGCCTATTTTACATAGGCCTCCCGGCGCGCGCAGAGCCCCGGGACTCGCGTAAGTCCCGGGGTTCTCGGAGGGGGGCGTGTCGGGGGCGTGTCGGGGGGCGGGCCCGGTCGTCGCGGCGTTCCGGGGGCGTGTCGGCAGCGTTTTGGGGGCGGGTACGGGGCGTGGCTACGGCCCGGGGGCGTGGCCGCGCCCTCCGTACCCGCCCCCAGGTCGCGGCCCGGCGCGCAGCAGGCCCGCTGGCGCGCGGGGATTTACGTCTCCCTCCGGGAGGCGTAAATCCCCCGACAAAGGTAAGGGGGGGATGTAGACAGGGCCGGGCGGGTGGGTTAGGTAGGGGAAGGGAGGGGAAGGTGATGGGAGGGCAAAGGAAAGTTCCCTCCAAGGCTGCTCCGATTTCGGAGCGGCCTTGGAGGGAACGGGGGGAGGTAGCGCGGCTCGGCGCGCGCAGGCTATACAAAATCGATAGCCTTGCGCGCGCCGATCCAGGATTTTAGTGGATACGCGCGGCTCCGCGCGTATCTACTAAAATCCAGCGTACTTTTGTTTGCGCCTGGAGCGCAAACAAAAGTAGGCTGTTCGCGCTCGTCTGAAAATCTACCCCTAGGGATACAAATTATGATTAGATTTCCCTGCAAGTGCTCTATGCGCGTAGATGGTGTAAAATATTCTTATTTTGATCCAGAGCAACTAGAGAAATTCCTGGAAACCCGATGTAGTCAAGGAACTGTGCAAGTAACTACAACTTCCCAATAGTTGGTTTAATGTTTTGTTTCTGCTATATCTCACTATGTATGGTGTATATCTTAAGAACATAAGAACATAAGAAAATGCTATACTGGGTCAGACCAAGGGTCCATCAAGCCCAGCATCCTGTTTCCAACAGTGGCCAATCCAGGCCATAAGAACCTGGCAAGTACCCAAAAACTAAGTCTATTCCATGTAACCATTGCTAATGGCAGTGGCTATTCTCTAAGTGAACTTAATAGCAGGTAATGGACTTCTCCTCCAAGAACTTATCCAATCCTTTTTTAAACACAGCTATACTAACTGCACGAACCACATTCTCTGGCAACAAATTCCAGAGTTTAATTGTGCGTTGAGTAAAAAAGAACTTTCTCCGATTAGTTTTAAATGTGCCCCATGCTAACTTCATGGAGTGTCCCCTAGTCTTTCTACTATCCGAAAGAGTAAATAACCGATTCACATCTACCCGTTCTAGACCTCTCATGATTTTAAACACCTCTATCATATCCCCCCTCAGTCGTCTCTTCTCCAAGCTGAAAAGTCCTAACCTCTTTAGTCTTTCCTCATAGGGGAGTTGTTCCATTCCCCTTATCATTTTGGTAGCCCTTCTCTGTACCTTCTCCATCGCAATTATATCTTTTTTGAGATGCGGCAACCAGAATTGTACACAGTATTCAAGGTGCGGTCTCACCATGGAGCGATACAGAGGCATTACGACATTTTCCGTTTTATTCATCATTCCTTTTCTAATAATTCCCAACATTCTGTTTGCTTTTTTGACTGCCGCAGCACACTGCACCGACGATTTCAATGAGTTATCCACTATGACACCTAGATCTCTTTCTTGGGTTGTTGCACCTAATATGGAACCCAACATCGTGTAATTATAGCATGGGTTATTTTTCCCTATATGCATCACCTTGCACTTATCCACATTAAATTTCATCTGCCATTTTATGGTAATAAGTGCTCCTTTGAAATCTTGGATCCCCCAGAATTGTTTTGTACACAGGAATACTTTGTAACTTTAAATTTGTAAAAAAGAAGTTATATTTAACTACATTTTTTCTTTGGTTCTCATATTGCTCAGGATAACTAACTGAATGTAAAACATAATAATTATGTATATCCTGTTTTCCTTTAAAACATTATACTAGATAAATGTATCAATGGAAATTTGCAAAATTAAAAATTAAAAAAAAAAAGATGTGCAATCGTTTATCACGAATTAGGCAATTACAAAGAAATTGCCTAATTCGTCCTGGTTCGGGGGCCCCGAAACCCGAAAAGGATTTTCACCGAACTTCGGGGAAAATCCATTTTTCGGGTTTGTATGGGGAGAGAGGCACTTTTTTTTTTTTAAATTAAAAACCACCCCAAACATTAACATTAACTATAATAACACCCCCCCCCCCCATCCCGATCCCTCCCCAAGACTTACCAACATCCCTGGTGGTCCAGCGGGGTCCCGGGTGCCATTTGTCCCTCCGTGGCGTGCCCAGTGTGCTAGTGCTAGCCACGCTCAAAATGGTGCCAAATAGCCTCTGAACTACTATGTCACAGGGGCTACCGGCGCCATTGGTCAGCCCCTGTCACATGGTAGGAGAACCGACCAATGGCGCCGAAAGCCCCTGTGACATAGTATGGGCAAAGGCTATCGGCGCCATTTTGATTATTGGCAGCCGACGACGACATCTCTCCCGGACCCCCGCTGGACCCCCAGGGATTATTGGCAAGCTTTTTGGCCAGCTTGGGGGGGCCTCCTGACCCCCCCCCCAAGGCTTGCCAATAATCCCTGGGGGTCCAGAGGGGGTCCGGGAGCGATGTCATCGTCGGCTGCCAATAATCAAAATGGCGCCGATAGCCTTTGCCCATACTATGTCACAGGGGCTTTCGGCGCCAACCGACCAATGGCGCCGAAAGCCCCTGTGACATAGTAGTTCAGAGGCTATTCGGCACCATTTTGAGTGTGGCTAGCACTAGCACACTGGGCACGCCACGGAGGGACAAATGGCACCCGGGACCCCGCTGGACCACCAGTTTAAATATGTGGGATGGGGTTTTTTTTAGCTTTGTTTTCCCGCGTCGTTTTTTGGCCCGGTTTCGGTTTTCCCCGTTTAGTTTTTTTTTTTTTTTCAAAAAAACTAAACGATAAAAACCGAACTTTACCACGAAGTATCCGAGTCAAAAAACGACCCGGTAGCAAAACACGAAGCACATCTCTAGTATGCACACATACAGCGTTCCCAGTTTTAGTGTACATCCAGGCCCAGCCTCTTGGGCCTAGGGGCACTTTTGCAGACTCATGTATATATTATATTATTGGGACAGCAGTGCTCGCTGAAGTAAAAATCCCCAGTGGGCCTCTTTTGTACTTACCAGATTGTGGTATGAACACAGACAGCGTTCCCAGTTTTAGTGTACATCCAGGTCCAGCCTCGTGGGCCTGGGGGTACGTTTGCAGACTCACATATATTGGGACAGCAGTGCGCTCTGAAGCCAAATCCCCAGTGGGCCTCTTTCGTACTTACAAGCTTGGTGTGTGCAGACATACAGCGTTCACAGCTTTAGTGTACATCCAGGCATGGACCCCAGCAGCATTCCAGGAGGTGGAGTCAGGTCTCCCAGGAGGGCAAAACAATAGCAACAGACTTGGAGGAAGAGCTAGCTCCCCAGGAGGGCATGGACCCCAGCATTGGCATGATCCTTTCAGTGGAGCAGAATCAGCACTGAGGAGATGGCAGTGGTTTAGATACAATGGACCCCCCCCCCCCCCCCCCCCCAGCCAACACTGCCCACCAGAGCAGATGCTTCTTTTCACATGGGTGAGACTTGGGAAAAAAATGGAGAGGATAATAATAACACTTGATTAAAAGGGAACTCAAGAGGTCCCTTCTTTTCTATATGGTAGTATACTATGTGGGCAAATGTTAAATTGCCAAGTATTAAGTGTTCTTGCTACCTTGTAGAAATATATATATAGTTGTGTGGCCTGAGACTATTACCCACAAGTAGATAACTGTGCATTTGACATTGTATTAGCGATCTACACAATCATGTTGAAATGTATATACTTATATAGTCTAATAAATCTATATATATTTTAGGGATGTTCAATCATTTATGACGAGTTAGGCAATTTCAATGAAATTGCCTAATTCATCCTGGTTCGAAGAACCCAAAAACTGAACCAAATTTTCCCGAATTTTCAGGAAATTTGGTTTTCAAGTTAGTGCGCACTAACCAAAAATTCAGGTCCCCCGAATTTCGAAGGCCCGAACCGTGGGAAATACAAAATTTCCTGCAGCAGTCCGAAAATGAAGCCTGAAACAAAAGGTTTGGGCTTTGCACATCTCTAATATATTTGTACATATTGTCAGCCTTTTTTCACAGTCCCATTTGTTTCCTGGGGAGAAGGGAAGGAAATCCCACCCACTAACACCTTCTTTCCCAGATGGAGGCACCAGGTGCCAAGAACGTGAGGACTGATGGAGGGGGCTTCCGCCAGGTCGTCCCAGACACAGGAATGCCCTGCAAGATAAGTAGGAAGGGGGCTTTACATAGAGAATAGATGACTAATCTCAAATGTATCTAATGCGTCAATCACCAGAAAGGCAAACAGAACAGCAATTGCAAGTGAAACAACACAAATCTGCAATGAGACACAGATATTGTGATGCAACGCTGCCTCACTACTTTGCTTTCCTCTTTTGTTTGACAGGTTATTGATTATGAGCTGGCACAGTGAGACTATAAAATATGCCACAGAAAAAAGTTTTCCAAGAATTCAGAGAGAACTCAGAACTTTTCTTTCGCACAGACAATGACGTGAGAAGTACTGCACAGCAAATCTCTGACATCCTCAGTCTTCAAGATCAGCATCGCTGTACACAATAGGTGTTGCGCGTCCCATCTGCTCTCGGCCCACGTCCGGGCCTGCTCACCTCACTGGCTCCTCCACAGGTGCCGGGTCATCCTCCCCTGTGGCAGCAGCGAGCACCACTAGGTCTCGGCGTCCTGCGGCGGTGGTCGCCGGGCCTTCCACTTCCATCCAGGCCTCACGGTGGGGCTCGGCATCCTCCATGGCATCGGCTCCGCCTCTCGGCATGTCCATGGACTGCCCAGCCCCTAAAAGGGCCAGGGGTGGATCCCAGATCCACAGCATGCCCTGATTGAGCTTAATATAAAGGAAGTCCCTGCCATCACTTCCTTGCCTTGGAAATTGGGTCAAACACGCTGTGATATCTATTTATTTATTTATTATTTTTATATACCGACATTCGATCTCAATCAAGATATCACATCGGTTTACATTCAGGTACTGTAGGTATTTCTCTATCCCCAGAGGGCTTACAATCTAAGTTTGTACCTGAGGCAATGGAGGGTAAAGTGACTTGCCCAAGGTCACAAGGAGCAACAGCGGGACTCAAATCCTGGTCTTCTGGTTCATAGTCCACTGCTCTAACCACTAGGCTATTCCTCCTCTGGGGGAGGAGGAATAGCCTGGAATGCAGAGGCTATTTCCTCTGCATTCTAGTCTTTGTTTCCAGTTTCGTTCCAGCCTTGTTCCAGTTTTGTTCCAGTCCTGTTCCAGTGTCCTTCTGTTCCTGCATCCTCCTGTTCCTGCATCTCCCTAGGTAGTACCTTTTGGACTGTCTTCTCAGTACTCACCTCTGCCTGTTCTTGACCTCATTGATCGCCGCCTGGATTTGACCTTTGCCTGTTTCCTCGACCACGTCTGCATGCTGCCTGGAACCGAACTCTGCCTGAATTGTGGACACGTCTGCACGCTGCCTGGAACTGACCTCTGCCTTACCATTGACCACGTCTGACTGCTGTTTGCAATCTGACCTCTGTTTGCCTGACTACCAATGACTGATCTCTGGAACCTGACATTTGCTTTGGCTGACCACACTATCCTGACTCTGGCTCTGATTCTAGCTATTCATTTCGAGACTCTCTTTTGGCCGTCTCTGGCACCCCGGACTCATAGCCTGAACATAAACCGCACACCCTTGATCATGGTGGGCACACCCCTGAACTTTCTCTCAAGGAGATCCTCTGAGGCCCACCTAAGACCAGGCAGCCCGGGTAACCAAGGGGTCAACCCAAGAGAACCCCGGGTTGCTAGTGGCGAAGCTCCAGCTAGCCTCTGTCTCCTCCTGTGCTCTGCCTCTTGGTGGCAGGCGCTGTCTGCATCCGACCAGGGAGCCTACCAATCCTGCACTAGGCCAGGGGTCCACCTCCCGGCACAACAATAGGTCAGACTGGCAAAATGCTTTGCTGTGATATGTCATTCATATCATCTCCTTGACAACATGCCCATCTTCCCCTTCTCTGCTGACTCCCTGCTCTACACTGTATCGATTTCTAACTGTACACATGCACCTTTTGCTTTCCTATGATTTCTATGAGTCTATTGACTATAATGGCTTATTGAAATCATTCTATTTCAAACGAATGAAACAAATATCATTGTTTAATTTGTGGGGCCTCATCAATTAATTTCAGAGCTCCACAAAAGAAACATATTGGCCCCTATTTGTTTCATTTTTCTATTTTGTTTTAAACTAATGCCCATCCCTTTCAGTAATAGGAGAGTTATCCTGTGCAAAAAGCCCAGGTGTTATTTAACATAAATATATTTTCCAAAATGTGGGGTTAATAATAAAATTGCAAAGGAATGATTCATTTTTAATTCAACTTGTTTTAAACGCAAATGATTTTTAAAAGCAATCAACAGACTTCCTCCTCTTCTATTAAATAAATGTGGTTGTGATATTAAATGATATTGAGGGGCAAAGTTAATTCAAGGTAATTTGATTTCCTTCAGATAACCAAGTTTCTATTATAGAAAACAGGTCTGTTTTTTGTTTCAAACAAATGTCAAGAAGAACTGCTTTTTTACGTTTAACGGATCTTGCAATCAATAAAAAAACAGTAAGTGAATTAGTGCCAACAGTATTGTTTTGAGCAACTTTAGGGATAGGTATTAAATGTTGGTGTAAATTTAAAATTATACTTGCACATCATTTTTGCTAAAGTCCTGAAGCACCCTTGGCCTGCAATAACAGGAATTAATTTGCTCTCTAAAGCAATACACATTCTAGCAGGAACTGACAGGCAGCCAAATATGCAGCAAAAGGCTACTCACTGATACAAAGAATTTAGTTATATCCTATTCCCAGTCCAACTCTCAGTCCAGCTTTCAATTGCACATGAAGGAGCACACAAAGGAGCACCAAAGTTTTACTAGAGAGGTCAGATATTGGCATAGTATCCTCAGCCAAGACTGCTAAAATATGTGATAAGTTCTCACTGAAGGCATGGAGTTATAAATAGGAGAGATGGTGAAAAGGCAGCCTGTTTCTAATAGGGATGTGAATCGTGTGCCCGATCGTTTTAACGATCGGGTTCGGCTGGAGGGAGAACAAAATCTGATCGGTAGAGATGTGAATCGGAATCGGTTCTGATTCCGATTCACATCGCTAATTTTTTTTTTTGTGAGACCCGAGCAGATAAAAAAAAAACCACCCCGACCCTTTAAAATTGACCCCTTAGCTTCCCCCACCCTCCTGAACCCCCCCAAAACCTTTTACATGTACCTGGTAGTCTAGAGGGGGGGGTCCGGGAGCCATCCGCTGCACTCATACCCTCCGTGCCAGTATCAAATGCAGCCGATAGCCTCTGACCTACTATGTTACAGGGACTACCGGTGCCATTGGTTAGCCCCTGTCACATGGCCATCGGCGCCATCTTGTGCACCTACCATGTGACAGGGGCTGACCAATGGCACCGGTAGACTCTGTGACATAGTGAGGGCAAAGGCGATCGGCACCATTTTGCTTACTGGCAACTGACGGCCTGAGTGAAGGAGATCGCTCCCGGACCCCCCGCTGGACCCCCAGGGACTTTTGGCAAGTCTTGGGAGACCCTCCTGACCCCCACAAGACTTTCCAAAAGTCCAGCGGGGGTCCGGGAGTGACCTCCTGCACTCCGGCTGTCAGATGCCAGTACTCAAAATGGCGCCGATCGCCTTTGCCCTCACCATCAAAGGCGATCGGCGCCATTTTGAAACCAGTCCAGCACCGAGGGTATGAGTGCAGGGGATGGATCCCGGACCCCCTGCTAGACAACAGGCATATGTAAACATTTTTGGGGGGTAGGGGAAGCCAAGGGGTCATTTGTAAAGGTTTGGGGTGGGTTTTTCTTATCGGGCCATCGGCGCCATTTTTATTAATGGCAGCCGACGGCCCGAGAGTGGGAGATCGCTCCCGGGACTCCCAGTAGATCACCAGGTATTTCTAAAAGGTTTTTGGGGGGTTCGGGAAGGTAAGGGATTAGTTTTAAAGGGTCGGGGTGGGTTTAGGAGGAGGTTTGGTGTGCCGGTTTTCCCACCCTCCCCCCAAATAACTCCTGTTAGTGAACACTAACCCCATTAACGATTTTTAATGATAGATCGGGGGAATTTCTATTGTTTCGCACACTCTTACGATTTTTGACGATTTAAAAAATATCTGACAATTTTTTTAAATCGTCAAAAAATGATTCACATGCCTAGTTTCTAACAAATGTTGAAGTCCTTGTCCATCTTTCCCACCTCTGATGCATAGTTGTCTGAGATTGGTGCTTCTGCATGGTATCAGTGGAGTGGAAAAGGTGGAGGGTTTTGTTAATGCTCTGTTAAGAAAACTAGGAGTTAGCAATCTGTTTTTAATCTGTTGCCTGATGGGAGGAGAAATCAGATAGGAGTTAGCACTCTGTTGGTATTTGAGGTAGTTGTGGGTGGATCCTTGGGCTGGTGGCAGATGACCACGCCCCTGGGGGAAGATCCCGAGTGGGACCACCAGTCAGGCTCAGAGTATGGAGACAAACACACACTAGTTCTTTTATTAGACAGTTTACTGAACCACCAGAGATGGCAGTAGTGAGCTGATAAGCCTGGCTGGGCTGTAGTTTCTCAGAGACTGGAACAGCGATCTCTGGAGGCTGAGCTGAGGAGAGACTAAGATATAGTGAGTAGGCAGGGTATGCAGATGGTAACATTCACACAATGTCCCAATAAAGCCCAGGAGCTGGCAAGTATAGGCCCTCGTGGAGCGAGTACCTGGTTCCAGGGAAAGCTCAGACAGAACGATGGTAACTCACTGATGTAGCTGATATAGTTAGTAGTGAAGACTTCCAGGTAGAAGAGTATATGGAGCAAGTCTGGGAACGAGGGCCCTCGAGGAGCGGGTACCGGTTCCAGACTGTCACCTGAAAAACAAAGGAGAGAGAGCCCCTGAGGAGTGGGTACCTCTGGTAAGTCTGAAGGCAGAATAGTTTAGGTAGCGAAACCCCTTGCTAACTCAATCTGTTAGCAATTACTGAGACCTTAAATATCCATTGTGGGTGACGTCATCTTCAGGGGATGCCCCCGAGGTTTGCACCATTGTCGGTACTTCAATCAGGGCTGCGCCACACGCGCGCCCCTAGGCCTCCAGGAAACATGGCGGTTGCAGCATTGAGCCGGTCCGGGAACACCCGAGGACTTGTGGCAGGAGGACGCTGAGGCAGCCAATCTTCCTGCAGACGAAGAGGGAGGTGCCAAAGAGGTAAGGAGGGAGGAGAGAGGGCGTTGGGCACCGACGGACACAACAGAGGGATGAGGTTGATTCATTGGATTGGGTATATAGTTGTGTTCGAAATCTGCTATTGCTATGGTTAGTTTGTCTAAAGAGCTCTGCAGATGTTTAGATGCTTGAGTCAGTACAGCAATTTTGACTTGGATTGCTTCTTTCAGATTGCCAAGCCTTTACTTAGCAATCTTTTCAAAGAGTTTTGAAGACCTCATAAAGCGTGTTACTCAGGAACTGCTGCCCAAAATCTTCTAGAGGGTTGGATATCAATGTGTTCTGGGCTCTGGACTGGTACAGTCCTTGCAGACATCAAAGGGATGGCTCTTCTGGGGCTGGATGAGAGAACATTTGATTTAATACCTATTCTTCCCTTCAGACTCTCCTGAGAGGTGTCATGCGAGGGTATAGGTTGGACATCCTCGGCATTAGTGAACAGGGTCAACATGATGACATATTTATGCATTGATGTGTGCTGCTATGTGACAACTGTGGGGTTGACAGGCATGGATCCTATGCACACAGGTGTTCAGGAGGATCTCCATATATCTATTGGACCTGGGAAAAAAACAACAATGAGTAAATTGTCTTGTTGGAGCAGCTGTATTTCACTAGCTACCATCCAAAAAGCATGGTTCATCTATAGTACGACTCTACCCTCCAACTCTTCTGCCCTGAAACATGTTAGTGGCCCACTAAGTACCCAATGTTCCTCCAAGTGCCGGACCCAGGTTTGCCCCACTTCTCTAAAATGGTGCTGCAGCTACTAAACCCACCAATCCATCCAGATGCTATTCTGTCTGTTAGATATATTATCTCTTACAATCTTGACAGACAGGTTGAGGCCTATAAGGCAACCAGTAAGGAATGTTAGTGGACTCTTACTTTGTGTTCCTAATGTGACTTTTTCTAATTTGGTAAGTCATTTTATTGCTCCTGCTGTCCATGGATTCAGGAAGGCTACTGATAACTGCAAGTACTATAAAAACTAAAAGCCCTAGCAGAAACACAGGTGCTTACTTAGCTGGTTCTGTCTGACAGGCTATGCAGGGGACCTAGAATGCAAATTATTAATGGTAGCTATTTAGATTAGGCTGTAATGATAGAATCAAACTAGCAGTTTGGTCTGTCTGGCAGGCTTCATGTAAAGAACATTTTCTGTCATTTCAATTGGTGAAAGGCACAAGAGGAGTTGATTTGTACAATGCTCTCTCTACCAAGCTTGTTTGAATCAACTCCTCTTGTGCCTTTCACCAATTTAAATGACAGAAAATCTTCAGTGATGTGTACTTTCCTATTTGTACCTCCTGCTATGTATGTAAAACTAGAGCCCTAAACAAATCCAACCCTCTCCAACCCCACCCTGAGTTAAAGGTGCCCCCTCTTTCAGTGGTATAAATAGAAGACTGACATAGTGGTCTCTCTCTCTCTCTCTCTCTCTCTCTCTCTCTCTCTCTCTCTCTCTCTCTCTCTCTCTCTCTCTCTCTCTCTCTCTCTCTCTCTCTCTCTCTCTCTCTCTCTCTCTCTCTCTCTCTCTCTCTCTCTCTCTCTCTCCTGCCCAAATGGCATGTGTGATAAAAACCTTTTCCCGGCAACTCACAACTATATCTATCATTTTGCTATTAACGCAAAATGATAAATCACCTAGTTTGTCTCAACACAGACTAGTCTTCCATATCTGATTCCACTCTGCAGGGCCCACTCCAGTTTCTTTGGCTCAATCCCAGCAATTGTAGTTTAGGCTATGGGCAGACAGCATGTTCATGCAGTCCTCACTCAGTTCCCTTCCATCCCTGCCCTGTGGCCAACCTTATGAACTATGCTTGGGCAATGAAAACGCTGTCCCACACTTCACGAATCGAGAACCCCACTCTCTGGCAATAGTTCCAAGGAGCTAAACAAATAGAACCAGTAGCAAGTCTCTTAGCAAAATGAAAAAAAGTACACATATTATCAATTCAGTCCCCAGCAATAATTGCCAAATTAGGGCAACATTAGCCCAGTCCGTTCACTCCCCTTCTCCTGTAGAAATATTCACTGGGCCATATCAGCCCCTATACTCTCAGGTTTTTGGCCCACAACCAGAAAGAAAAAATAGCAGTTTATTCACAAGTAATATTTCCAAACCAGGGACAAAATCAGTAAAGTTCTCTCTTTCCCCTTCTCCCCACAGAAACATGAACAAGGCTGCAATAGGCCCCATATTCTCAGGAGGTAATTTGCAAGTGGTTACTCATGCAAAAAGGGCCGTATACACGTGTATGTGGCCCAAATGATCACAATCCTTATTTTAAAAAGGGGTCATATATATGTGTGTGTATGCATGTGTCCATGCACCTGAATGGCATGTCAGGGTGTGGCTATACAAATGCGCGTAGTGACATATTTTGAAAATGACATGCACATGCATGTACACACATATATGCACATGGTTATGAACATTTTCTACAACTCTTTTAGGCACACCAGTGCTAACTTTCACCTTGGTTAGCTACTTGGTGTTTTGTGGCTTGGTTTCTCTGGGTGAATGGACACAGGAGCAGGCCAGAGAGTATGATAGTGTATATCTGGGACAGAATAGAACTTACTGGGGGGATTTGAAAACTGCAGGACATACAAGAGAGTTTCAAGGACAGGCTGGGGGGAGAAAGGAAATTGAACCGTACGTTTCTTGGATAGACAAGGCCTTACTGCCTGAGACATACATACCTAGGACATACATACCTTGGACATACAAGTTTATACTAGGAGTTAAAGGACAGATTGGGGCATCCAGGAACACAAAGGTCTATAAAGTTAGAGTGCCAATGTATGCGCCAACAACATACACATGTTAGCTAATCAGTGCCGGAGAATCCCTTTTCAAGATGACTCTACTGACTGTATGGATAACGATGTCTGTGAGGCTAAGGAGAGAGAGAGAGAGTAGAGCAGGAGGAGAAGGTACCCCTTAGATCGGGTGTACAGGACAAGGCAACAGTTTATGGATCTTTCACAGGAGCAAGTCATGTGTAGGTTCAGGTTCAACAAGGAAACCATACTGACATATGCAAGCAGTTAGAGGGGGCATCTGGAACCTTCCACGCGAAGAAGCTATGCTTTGCCTCTACATGTCAAGGTTATAACTGCCCTGGCATTTTTTTCCACTGGTACCTTCCAAACACCTCTTGGGGCCATAGCTGAAATCAGCCAGTTGGCCACCTCGGTGTGTATGTTTAGATCAAGTCCTGGCCGCCTTGCTCAGGAGAACATGCCAATATATATCCTTCCCTCTTTAGCAAGAATCTCTATCCTACTCAGGAGTATGTGTGCTGTGACCCTCTACATTTCAGGCCAACATTTTCTAGAAAGATACTTGTCTTTTCCTGTACACTCTCATCCCTTTACCCTCTTTAATCAGTCTGAATGTGAAAGAGCTGTTGACTATTGCACTTAACATCAACTTCCAGGTGTGAGGCAAGCTCTCAGAATTTCCTTCAATCAGTTCACTCTTCTAGTCCATAGCAGTTACCATAGACGAAATAGGTTGAAGTAGAGTGACTGACTGATCTCAGTTGGGAGCTTGGGTGTTAGCATGTCCAACTTTTTCAGTACGCTGCAGACTTAACAAAGTTAGGTCTCAGAGAGCAAAGACATGTTGCAATGATTAAAAAGATGTCCTCATCTGTTCCCTCTGCTGAATAGCAGGGGATTTCTAGTAAGGCTTGCCTTGTGCGCTTGAAGAGCACTAGGCAAGGTAGAGATCAGACAGCTGTTTTGCATTTCTTTAGAAACGGAACTGTAGCATTTCTTTTCTCTTATATCTTAAGTCAATGGGGATGAGAAGGTAATGAATAAAGTTTTTTAGAACACTCTTACATATTCTTTGCACTCTTAACATGTTTGATGAGCACTGGTAGAAGAAGAGCAACTGGGAGATAGGGATGCAAGATCATAGGGGTGAAAAGGAGAAGGTTGATAGAGATAATGGGGCTTTCTATTTTCATAAGGCCTGCTCCTCTCAGCCATGGAGATGCAGATGCTCCATCCTAATTCCCATTCCTCCTCCCCCCCCCCCCCCCCGAATCATTCATTTCCCCTTTTCACCCTCACCATTGTGGCCATCAGCATCAGAGGCAGCAAGGCCTGGGATTATAGCTTGACAAGCTTGAAAGCAATGTACCCAGGAGTGTCAAAAGCAGTGGGGCAGACAGGCATTCACCAGCTCTCAAGTTTCAGACTAATGCTAAATCCATCCCTTTGTGTCTGCTTCTGTGCTCTGCAGTGTAATCATCACCATCACCCCTTCCTCGTCTGCTCCCAGCTATATAGGGTCAGAATAGGGGGGGGGAGGGGAAAGAAGATTGGAGGATCCAGAGAAGAACACCCCTGCTTGATAAGAGATTGCAGAACAGCATTGCTGGCCATTCCCACAGTAAAAAGGTAAACCTTTTACTTTAATATTTTTAAACTTTCATTAATATTTACAAAGAAAAATATTAAATGGGATGGGGTGGGAAAAACTAGGGAGCAGAACTATTTTTAAAACAGCAGACTTAGGAGTCTGATCTATACGGGGGCTGTTTTAAAGAAATGATCTGCAACGCCACAATGAGGTACTATAGCACCTCACTTTCACGTTCCCCCATATTATAAGCCAGACGCTTAAGATATTGTTCTTGCTCTGACTAGCAAAGGTAAATTACATTTCAATGGGAAGAACCCCTATTTACTCTCCGTTTGAAGTAAAAAAAAAAAAAATGCCAGGGAGAACAGTAAAGGCAAATGGTGACATGTGAATTACTTGGCAGTACTTTGTTGGTCAAGATAGAGAGAGGGGCCAATGCAAATTCTTTCCTTTGAAGCCTATAGAAGTCCTTCTCACCTATACAAATGTTAAATTACCCTCTGGCTCCACTAAAGGGGGGATGGGGGGGGGGGGGGACTGCCATGGCTGCAAGCTAGTGGTATTATCCCCTGAACTGCAGTGATACTAAGTGGACCTGACTACAATTGCTAGGATTAAATGGATATTTCTGGCTAGAATTTAGGTGACAGTTTGAAGTACTTTGCAAGTGATCTGACCTGAGATACAGAGTAGGGCTAGTGTTCTTTCTTTTATATCTTGCTACCTGATTTTCCTCACTTTTCAATGTTAATAAAATCTTCTTTCTTTTTTTTTTGTTTTTACTATAATGCCATTTGTCTGAGTTTGCAAGAGAGTATTAGAATCCTAATGAGCTGTGTAACTGTGCATGCACTGATTTTATATGCACTACTTGCTGTAGCTACATAAGGTGGGTTTTAGGTTGTCACTTATTGTTCTGTTCTCTGCTCCAGCCTCTCCTCCCCATCCTTTGGAGACACTTTAGTTGTGTGGGTGCATTACATGTGTCTATTCCTAAACATACAGCTGAGAGGTGGAATTATTTTTGTGGCCCCCCTCCCACAATAGGGGAGATGCTTAAAATATGGACTAGACTCCTAAAGGCAGCTCAGATCCCCCTCAGCTCCTCCAGCACCATCTGCATCCCCTCGACAAAAAGCCGCTGAGACAAAGCCTCATCACCTAAAGCAGGAGCTCTGGATGATGAGCCTGGTTCAGCATCAAGAGAAGCAGCTGACGGTGGTGAATGCAGAGAGGAATCCAGACCTCCCTTGGCCAGCAATGACTGGGTCTGTCAGCGCTGCAGCATACCTACTTCCCTGGTCCAAAAGGGAAGTTTGCCCTACTTGGATGGGGAGAGGGTGCTCTTGTTCTTGTGGCCTGCAGTGCACCAATTGGGAGGAGGGGGGGGGGGGGGTGAGAGGTTGGACCACCACTTCTATCTCTCCTGATTGTGGGTGGGGTGGTGGAGGAGATTCCTACTCCTCTCCAGTGATGGCTTCTGTGATGGTGGGGGTCAGAGGCTGGGTCCTTGTCATCGGGTTCCTCCCACTCCTCTGATGACTCCTACTTCTCCTCCTCCAGCGATGAGATGTTATCTGTGAAGAGAACAGCAATTTTGTGCCATGTTTTGTGCTCCCATTCTCTTAGAAGGTATTCCTTTACTGAGAGAGGCATAGGGAAAGTGTTGAGCTCATGGCTATGGGGCTATCATGTCCTATATTGGAATATCCCTTGACATAAATAAGAGTATTGTTTAATGGAGCCTCACATATGCAATGGGCTCTGAGCTAATCTGTGACAGGATTTGTAATGATAGGTTGTAGTCAACGTAACAAGGCATCTAGGGCCATAACATAGAATATAGTTGTCTACTATAGGACCCATCTTTATTTCCATTGGATTAAATGTTGGACTGGTTGGGAACAGTCTGAAGGGTTAGCTTCCAGGTCTGAGGGTGCCTTCCAATGAATACCTCATGACAGTGCTGCTTGTGACCCAGAGAAATGTCTATGTGTAATTATGGGTGAATAAGGGTTTTGGAAGTTGAAGACAGAGACAAGATTATGCAGAGCAGTAGGCCATTAATGTGGCCAGAGATGAAAACAGGACTTAAACAGATCTTGTGAACATGTCCCTGATGTCCAGATAAAGACCTTACCTCCAGCCCTATTCCGCCGAGTTCAGAGCTGATCCATCCACCTCCTCTTGTTGAGGCACATCCACCAGGCCTTTTTTTTTTAGGTCCTGAATCTAAAGGGAGAAACAGGATGAGAAAGGCGAATGTGCTCTGTAGCTGTTACTGTAACCTCTATGCTGGTATGTGACAATGTGTCCTACTAAAATTTGAATTGAGTAGCATGACTCTTGGAATACCATTAATGTACACAGAAATGGTGTGATGCCTCCTGCACTGAAAGTATACCTGAACAGGTAGCCACTATGAAGGGCCACAATACCACAGGCCCCTAGTAAGGTTGCTGTGCAGTGCCATCTGTGAAAATAGCTGTGGAGTACCAAGAACCATGCGACAGGCCCTTATCTATGCATTAGGTTTGCACTTTACACCATCATTATGGCATAAGGAAGAACATTTTTTTTTTGTCATCATTTCTTTATTGAAAATTTTTGACTTAAGTGACAACAGCCCTAATAAAAACAAGAACAAGAACAAGTACAAAACTCCCACTCCCCGTACCCCTCATTCCTTGCAAATCTTGCCTAGTATTTCTGTTACATAGTATGACACTGGCAACAAATGTACGTTCATACTATTAATGAAATGTACAATAGTTACTGTCTCCATATTTACTCTCTAGCTCTAAATATTGGCCATTTTGAGCTCCCCTTATTCTCCTTCATACACAACCATATATACCCCCACTCTCTAGTGGCCCTCAAGTCCTCCCCAACACTATCCCCATTCTACTTACTCCAAGTGGGTAGGATTCCCATTGATTAAATTCATGCTGCAGGCCCCTTCAGACCCGCTGCGTCTCCTACTGTACCCTATTTAGTTTTCAGATTCTATTAGTGCATAGACCACTGGTTGAAAAATCTATTTCTTGAGGTCCACAAACAGGTTGGGTTTTCAGAGTACCTTAGTTATGGTGAAGATAATGGGTTTGGGAATAGGGTGATCTATGAAAAATCACCTGCTGCGATCAGCTAGAGTCACTGCTTTAATTATAGAGGAAAATTTGAATTAATTTTGGTTATACCTTTCTCTCCTATCCTGCAACCCCAGTACAAAAAGTTTATTTCTTCTCTCACATGGTCCATTCATTGCAAGTGATTTGGAAAATCAGAAGTCCAACTTCAATTGAAAAGAGGATTCATCTGATTTTTTCCACCTAATATGACTTAACTTTAAGTTGTTGGTCAAAAAAGGTAGTGGTATGATAAGATAATGTTTCTATTAGTTGAAGTATCTCACTTGATTCCTGGGTTGTCATTCTCTAATTTAATTACATTTTAATTTAAAAACATTTATTTACCGCACAATCCAAATTTCTTGGTGGGTTACAAGTGATCATACATAATAAAAACATTAAAAGCATATCAAAATATATAATGAAATCAAATTTAATTATAACAAAGGTAATCATAAACAATAGCTGACAAAATATCTCCTTCTTAAAAAGCAGATTGAATAAAAATGTAAGTGGAAATCCCAGACTAAAGTCTCTAAAGCTAGATCCATATTTATTTAAATCTGTGCCAAGTGCTAGTTTCCAGGCTGTTCTGATTTTGTATGCACTGGTCCATCCATCCTTAATTAAGTGCTCGTTCAAAGCCACATAATGAGGGATAGTAAGGAAAAGTAATGCAGAGTTTCCACAGATTTAAGGTGCTGCGCTCTAACTACCTTTCTATAATGAATAGTTGTATTCATGATTTTGTAAAGCATCCATCTTCCTGCTTAAGAATGAGTTATTTGTTAGCTTAGAAAACAAAATTATTGAGCATATATATTTTTCCCTTTTCTAATGGAAAATGATAATCTGCCTGCGGACCTACTCACAAGCAGTATAATAAGTTATGCATTCCCAATAAAGGTTCTTGATACAGTGAATTTGAACAAGGACACAGTAGGTGAAATGGCAGCTTCCTTTTGCTATTTGACATTTTAAAAGTGAATTGTAATACAATCAATTTCATTAAATTTACAGACACATTATATGGTGAAAATCATTGGCACCCAGTATACAGCTAGAATATTTTACCTGAGGCTACAGCAGAGTCAGGCTGGAGCAATAACACTAGAAATGAATGACATTGTGATTTTAGTTGAACACAACTGATCAATCATTTGTATCCAAAGAACAGACAAGAGTTCCATTGTACTTTCCAATTTATAAAACTAAAACTATCAAGGGCAAATAAAAGCATATGAAGATTAACTTATAAACATTCAGTACCAATGGAAAGTTATTTTCAAATTATTTACTGCATAGAGATCCATAGTATTATTATGTAATGTGCAGAATTACTGATGTAGAATATGGCCAATAGGTTAGCATTAGTGCTTCCTGTCTAGTAATGTTAATCATGCTATTTTATATCATATCATTTCCCACATAACATTTTATCAACTTTATTATCACATAAGTGACTTGGTAATGATAATGGCTCATGAAGGTTACCAAAATGATCAAAATTCATCATGACAGTAACTTCCACACTTTAAAAGCAATTATGAATCTGATTCCAGTGGCACATTCCTTCTGTAACATAGGCCCTGGTATACTGTGCCCCAGATGTCCTTTATTGCTAGGGCTCTGACAGAGGCTGAATGGGAAACCTTCTCTCCTCTTCAGTAATTGCTGACTAGATAAAACCACTTAGTTTTACTTCCAGTATGACAAGCTTCCTATTATACAAAAATGAACATTGTTACTGTGACCTTAAGACAACCTCAACATCTCATTAATATTTTATACTTACATAATATGAAAGCCATTAATATTTTTTGAATTGTATGAAAGTCACTACTAAATATATTTGCTAGAATCCTATTGCTCCATAGAATAAAACTGATGGCATTTTTGTTAATCTGATTTCAAGACAGTAAGATGTCACCATGTTTATTGGGCAGCAAGGTACTTTGCAGTTTAAAATCATTCAACTAGACTGTATCAGTATAACACAACTATGGAATGCAATCTCAACCATTGTAAGGATACCATATTTAAATTTAAATGTTTATTAACAACATTATAATACCATTCCAACCATTAACCATTAATTGTTGCCCAGGTAAATCCCTGCAACTGGAAATTGCTTTCCCCTCACTAGATTCTGAGTTTTGCAAAGTGATTAGACTTAGCCTCGAGAAAAAGAAGCATTCCTAGGTGAGGGGGTGGGGTAGGGAGATAGGTAGAGAGGCAGGGGTGCAAAGTACTTTTCAACCCTTATATGCTGCAAATGCATATTTTCAAAGAGAATATACCCACAAATGTTCCATTTGAAAATTAATTGGAATGTTTGAGAACAAAGTATGCATGGGCATTCAAACCAGCTGATCTGTTGACAATTGTTCTACTATCTATCTATCTATCTATCTATCTATCTATCTATCTATCTATCTCTCTGTCTGTCTGTCTGTCTTGTTTAGATTGCATTCTTTAGTTGCTTTTAGAATATATATGTAACTCCTTGGTTAAAGAGGTATGTCTCCGTAGTTTTAGTAGTATGACAGCTTTTTCAGATGATCTTGGTACAATAACTGTGAATGGGGAATTTTTTGCTCAGTATTGTGAAACCAAAATTTCACGAGTATGTGACTTATTGCCAGTCAACAATAGTTATGTTGCGGTACCAAGGTTTGAAATATTTAATAGTACTGCAAACAAAGTGGACTTCTTTTGAAGATGTTGGGACTTCTAAATTGTCTTTGGTGGTATGTTCTTTGAAAAACTCTTGGTACCCATCGGATGCTTGTCCTTTTTGGCTGCTGCATAACTTAATAGATGCTTTTTTACCAGTTTAAACAAATGCTGGTGAGCCCAATTATTAAGCATAAGGATGGCTCTTGGTCAGATCCATCTAATTTTAGGCCAGTCTCCATCCTTTCCTTTATAGGAAAAGTAATTGAAAAGGTTGTTTTGACTCAGTTGACAGAATATGTAGAATCTAATAACATCCTAAGTGACTACCAGAATGAGTTCAGAAGAGGACATAGACCATTTTGGTGTCAGTTGCTGATTACTCTGTTGCAAGAACTGAACCAGAAACATTCAGTAATTCTGGTTCTGTTGATTCTGTTCTGCATAATGCTCTGTTACAGTGATTAGAGCATATAGGTTTAGGTGGTAAGGTTGGCCAGTGGTTCTCCTTATTCTTGGCAGGTCATAGTCAACAAGTATGTGTGTGTGAGACTTGCTCCAGTTGGAAGCAGGTCTATTATGGAGTGCCTCAGGGCTCTTCCTTATCCCCTATAATTTTTAATATATATCTACAACCATTGTGTGATGTTTTGGAGAAAAAAAGAGGCCTTTTTACGGCATTTTGCTGATGATATTCAGTTTGATTTCTGAATTGTAGGTTCAGTGATGGACACTATGGGGGTCATTTTCCAAAGGTAAAGTCATTTTCCAAAGGTAAAGTCCCTTTTCGCATGCGATATCTAAATCGGGGTAGAGTCGGGGTGGCCTCGGGGTGGACTCCACGACGACTTCACTGATGGTAAAAGGTAAGAATCCTTATTGCCGCCAGTATTGCGCCCAATAGCACCACCTTTCACGCTGGCTTTCGCAGGCCTGCCCCCCGCTTCACCTCCTCCCTGCCCCCCATTACTGCCAGATTTTCTAAGTTCACAGAACTTAGAAAATCCAGGCCTATGTCAGTTATTTCTTCTACTTTGGATTCGATAAATTAATGGTTAAAAATGAATGGTCTTTTATTGAACATAGCCAAGACTGAGTTGATCCCCACTGAGCATGTGAATGGTTCTATTGCCATTCCTAAAATATAGTTGGAAGGAGTTGAAATTTCCCCAGTGGAGAAGGTATGTAATTTGGACTTTCATACTGATGGTTCTTTTTGTTTTCTGACTCAGTTGAGGTTGGTAGAGAGAAAGGGTTTTTATGGTTATTATGATTTTAAAACATTGATGCATTCTTTTATTTTATCGGTGATAGATTATTGCATCATGATGTATATAGCTTTGCCAAAAGTTCATATGCATGCTCTACAATTATTGATGAATATGCCTCCCCATTTTGGCCAATGTGATGTCCTATAACTCCCATGTTGAAAGAGTTGCATTGACTCCCCGTAGATCAATGGGTAAAGTTTAAATTTGTTTTCTTGCACATTGAGTTATTTACATATTCTACATCCTGTATTTAAAAAGCATATTTGTGTTATATCAACCACAATGTTCTATTGCATTCAGAGGATCAGCTGTTGCTATCTTTACGGGGGTCAAACTCAGTTAGATTAGTGGCAACTAGGAAAGGAGTCTTCTCTGAAGTAGCTCCTTTTTATGGAATGCTCTTCCTCTTCCTCACAACTGAGTAATCAGATATCAGATTTTAAGTGTTTTAGAAAAGTGTTGAAGACATTTTCTTAATGATGCATTTTTGTGATTACACTTTGTTTTATAATAATTAATTTTTTTGTGTTATAATTTTTGTGTCCGTCGCTGCTCGACATCCTCACTCTGCCCTCTTTACCTCTGTGGCGACTCCCTCCGGGTCTGATGGACGGGTGGCTGCCGCGGTGTCTCCATGCCGTCTCCCTCTGGCATCCCCAGACCGGATCGATGTTACAGATCCGCCATGTTGCCTGAAGACCTAGGGCACGCGCACGCTCGCTCTGATTGAAGTACCAGCAAGGGCGCAAACCTCAGGGGTGTCCCCCTGAGATGACATCATCCGCTTCCAGTATTTAAAGGTCTCTATTTCACTAACTGAGCAAGGGGATTGCTTCGGCTACACTCCCAAGCTACTCTGCCTCCTCGGACTTACCAGAGGTACCCGCTCCTTGGGGACCTCGCTCTTTTCTTTACTTTCACATTACAGATAGGAACTGCTACTCGCTCCTCGAGGGCCCATGTACCTGGACACTCTGAATATTCTCTACTGCCTGGAAGCTATCACTGCTACAAACAATTGTGAGTTACCATCGCTCTCTCAGAGCTTTCCCTGGAACCAGGTACTCGCTCCTCGAGGGCCTAAACCTTTCCAGCTCCTGAGCTTCCTTGAGAGCTTATGTGAGTTTTGTCATCTAGTTCTGTTCATGAACTCTGCCTACTCTGCCTACTCGCTTTCTACAGTTTCTCAACAGCTCAGCCATCCTGGGATCACTGTTCCAGTACCTGAGGGACTACAGCCCTGCCGGGCATATCAGCTCACTACTGCCACCTCTGGTGGTTTCAAAAACCTGTTTAATAAAAGAACTAATGTGTGTCTGTCTCCATACTCAAACCTAGCCGGTGGTGCCTCTTGGGATATCCTCCCGGGGGCGTGGTCATCTGTCACCAGCCCAGGGATCCACCCACAACTGTATCAGATTCATTACAGATTGCTAACTCCTTAGCAAGATGATATCTAAGACACTACAAGACTGCTGACTCCTCCTTCCTTAGGAGCCAATAACATCAGATTGCTAACTCCTCACGGAGAATACTACACAGATTGCTAACTCAGCAGTCCAAATAACAGCAGATTTACATCAGATTGCTAACTCCTAGCTTGTCAGCTAAGCTCATCAATAACAATAATTTGCATTTTATTGTATTGTTTTCCACCATTAACAGAAACTGGTAATATGGCAGGTTATAAGTTTCTGTATATAAATAAATTAATAAATAGACTCTATAGAGAGATGTTTAGTTTGGGCCTGGGTGTAGGATGAATTTGCTTCCAATACCATGGACCTGGTATAAGTTATCTAGCTCCCTGCTGAAGCTCCTGGAGAGATCCAAGTACTCAAGATATCTCCTTTTGGGATGACTTGTCAAAGTAGGTAGCCAGAAAAGTGAGTACAATGTTAACCCTCACAACTGAGTAATATCCTGGAGAAAGAATTATTATTTGGAGACTATTCTGACCTGAGGAAGAAAAATTAGCTCTTGAAAACTAGTCAAGAAGTGTATTAAGTTAGTTTAATAAAAATATATCACCATATATACTGTATATTTGTTTACTTCATTAACCTTTATTTCATACATTCAAGTAGATGGACACAGCACCCACATTACTTTATTTTGAGGCTCATCCAGAGACAAGGAAGGAGCAGTCTCACAAATAGAAAAGAAACCATTTGTCTGCTGAAAGAAAAGAACCCCTGCTTCACTCTCGTGTGTTGAATAAAGAATGAGATCAAATAAAGTGCCCCAGATAATCAAATTTTCTAAAGTAGAATGAACTGTATGAAGTTCTAATGTAGAAGGAAGAGAACTGCTGAAAGACTCTGCTATCAACAGTCATTTGGAGATATATAGTAGGAATTCATCTATGTCGCAGAGTGGCAGTTTTCAGTTTTATCCACTTGAAAAACACTATAGCACCTAATAGGCCAGTCATCTGATAATCCTAAAACCATTCCAGCATTCCACTGATTAGCTGTTTACATAAAAATATAAAAAAAGAAAATCTAGGTGTTTTATTTCTTAAAATATTCATGACCAGTTTTTTATTCACTTGTCATCTACCCTACAGAATTAATGTGGAATTTGCAGGTCAGATGCAGAATAAAAGAATAATCATGGTGAGGAATCTAAAGATGGGGATATGCAAATTTTTATAAAAGAGGTTTGCCATCCTTTTTGATGATACCATAGGAAATCCACATGTTCAGTGAGTCAGTTTGCCGAACCTCTTTCAAAGAAAAAATCACATCTGTTAGAAAATCTGCAATGGATCCTTAGAAATACTCTACAGAATTCCTTCACCTGCGTCAAGTTCTTGTGGATCCATATTAGATTTTCCACAGATTAGTTGGGAAAAATACATTGAATTTAGTACTGAAATTAAATAAGGTTGAAATCTGCCTGGATCATTCAGAATTTATGATTTGTTTGAATATCCTTGCTGGTAAAGTTCAAGATATTAATTTATAGATACTCTAAGCAACGTTATGGAGGGAGAAGAGGAGCAGCAGCAGAGACTAAGAGGGCATACTTGCTGTTCCCCAGGTTAATGGCTTGCTGTCATTTGGGCTGATACAGAAAGAAGCGCGGGAGAGCCGGCGAGCGCCCACTCTCCCGACGCGCACACAGGCCAGTGTCCTAGCCGCTCGATTCATTATCGGCCTGCATGCAAATGAAACTAGCGCATCCCTAGCGCCTCCTTTTTGACAAAAGAGGTGGCTGTCAGTGGGTTTGACAGCCGATGCTCAATTTTACTGGCATCGGTTCTTGAACCCGCTGACAGCCACGGGTTCAGAAAATGGACGCTGGTAAAATTGAGCATCAGTCTTCCAACCCGCGGGCCACAGGCAGATTTAATTTTTTTTTTTTACATTTTTGATTTCTTTTTATTGTTGGGGCCTCCGACTTAATATAGCTATGATATTAAATCGGAGGGTGTACAGTTTTTTCTGCTTTTCTGTACACTTTCCTGGTGCTGGCTGAAATTAACGCCTGCCTTTGGCAGGCATTCATTTCTGAAAGTAAAATGTGTGGCTTCGCTGCACATTTTGCTTTCTGTATCACGCGGGAATGACTAATAGGCCCATCAACATGCATTTGCATGTTGTGGGTGCTATTAGTTTCAGGGGGTTTGGATGCACATTTTTGACACGCTATTACCCCTAAGTGTATAAGGGGTAAAAATAGCACGTCAAAACGTGTGGCCAAATGCAGGCTAACAGTGAGCTCCGTCGGAGTGCACTTTACTGTTTCGGCCCGATTGCTACTTATTTGATTACCAGGAATAATGGCCACAGGGTGAAGAGGTGCTCCAGGGGCTTGCAAAGTTCCATGGGGGAGATTATGTGTGGCCCAGAGTAAGAGATAGCCACCTGCTGCTGGTGGTGTCCAGCCACATCTGCAATGAAAAGTTGCAGGTTGCTGCGAGAGATGCCGGCTGCTCCGGAGATTCCCCCCTAATGCAGCAGAGAGTTGTAACTGCAAGGGGCAGCCATGAATGAAAGTGAAAGCAGCAGGGAGCCACAAGAAGAAGGGCCAGCCACTCTGAGGGATTCCTCCCCCAAAACGGTGCTGAGCTGTGAGAGAAAAAATAAAAGCGACAGCCTCAAGAAAGGAATTAAAGAGGTTGCAGGAGTCTAGGGAGCTCCCAGCAGTCTGAAGATAGGCAAAGCAGGCAGTGCTGGGGTCATGGGAGACTGGAGAGCTCCCAAAAACCTGAAGAGAGGGACTAGTATTGCTATGGCAATCATTTTGTTTTTAAACATAGAAATGACGGCAGAAGAAGACCAAACGGCCCATCCAGTCTGCCCAGCAAGCTTCACGTATTTTTTCTCTCATACTTATCTGTTTCTTTTAGCTCTTGGTTCTATTTCCCTTCCACCCCCACCATTAATGTAGAGAGCAGTGATGGAGCTGCATCCAAGTGAAATATCTAGCTTGATTAGTTAGGGGCAGTAGGGATAGTAACCGCCGCAATAAGCAAGCTACACCCATGATTATTTGTTGTACCCAGACTATGTTATACAGCCCTTATTGGTTGTTTTTTCTTCTCCCCTGCCGTTGAAGCAGGGAGCTATGCTGGATATGCGTGAAGTATCAATTTTTCTTCTCTCCTGCCGTTGAAGCAGAGAGTTATGCTGGATATGCGTGAAGTATCAGTCTTTCTCCCATGCCATTGAAGCAGAGAGCCATGCTGGATATGCATTGAAAGTGAAGTATCAGGCACATTTGGTTTGAGGTAGTAACCACTGTAACAAGCCAGCTACTCCCCACTTTGTGATTGTGAATCCTTTTTTCTTCTCTGCTGCCGTTGAAGCTATGCTGGAAATGCGTGAAGCATCAGTTTTTCTTTTCCCCTGCTGTTGAAGCAGAGAGCTATGCTGGAAATGCGTGATGTATCAGTCTTTCTCCTATGCTGCTGAAGCAGAGAGCCATGCTGGATATGCATTGAAAGTGAAGTATCAGGCACATTTGGTTTAGGGTAGTAACCGCCGTAACAAGCCAGCTACTCCCCTCTTTGTGAGTGCGAACCCTTTTTTTCTTCTCCCCTGCCGTTGAAGCAGAGAGCTCTGCTGGATGTGTGAAGTATCAGTTATTCTTCTCCCCTGCCGTTGAAGCAAAGAGCTATGCTGTATATGCATTGAAAGTGAAGTATCAGGCTTATTTGGTTTGGGGTAGTAACCGCCGTAACAAGCCAGCTACTCCCCTCTTTGTGAGTGCAAATCCTTTTTTCCACATTTCCTCTTGCTGTTGAAGCTTAGAGCGATGTTGGAGTCACAGTAAGCATGTGTATGTTTATTGAATAAGGGTATTGTGTCCAGGCAGTAGCCATCATTCTGGCGAGTCACCCACTCTTCATTGGCGGCCTCTTGACTTTATGGATCCACAGTGTTTATCCCACGCCCCTTTGAAGTCCTTCACAGTTCTGGTCTTCACCACTTCCTCCGGAAGGGCATTCCAGGCATCCACCACCCTCTCCGTGAAGAAATACTTCCTGACATTGGTTCTGAATCTTCCTCCCTGGAGCCTCAAATTGTGACCCCTGGTTCTGCTGATTTTTTTCCTACGGAAAAGGTTTGTTGTTGTCTTTGGATCATTAAAACCTTTCAAGTATCTGAAAGTCTGTATCATATCACCCCTTTTCCTCCTTTCCTCCAGGGTGTACATATTTAGATTCTTCAATCTCTCCTCGTACGTCAACCGATGAATCAACCGATCAATCAATGTTGCTTAGTGTGGTTGTGGTCAGAGTACAGCGGCAACTATGGGAACATTGCTGCTGCAGTAATTAAAGGGCAAGACAGCATTAGGGATGTAATCAAAGCCCCAGCATGATTATAGTGTAGGCCAAGGGGTCATTGCTGACATTTGGGATGATATCAGCAAGAGGCTGCCCCAAACAGTGCCTGAGAGCAAGTAAAAGTTTTAAAATTGAATACAAATGTAAACATACCATTTTAAAGTTTAAAAACATTGCAATTTTGGTAGGGAGCATATTAAGAGGCTCCCACCTAGGTTACAGCCCCCGGGAAGCACCTTTGTGATGGCACCAATACATTTAATAAATATCTCAGAATCAATAAAAATGAATATTTTGATAATGCTGGACTGGTTTAGGGCTGCCTGTGACCTATCCACATCCAGAATTTGGGGTCAAAAGTTAATATTAATTTCCCTTGTTTTCCTAGGGGGTCCCTCTGCTTTAAATGTGATTAAAACATGCCATACACTGGGGTTTGGTGATGGTGGTGGTCACCATATGAGATCATATAAATATGGTTTTGAACCTTGTTCTGAGGCAGAAATGTTTATTATGCAGGATAAATATATAATTAGCTGTAAAAGTATTAAAATAGCTAATATGGCCAAGAAAAGACAAAGGGCAACTGTCACATTTATTGAGAAACTAACCTGAAAATTTGGTGTGATTTTGAACTGTGCAAGTGGACTTTTTTTTTATTGGTTTCATTTTCCCATAGCTCAATGCTATCCCATAGACAATGCCAAGGCAATGCCATAGTAATGCCAAACCATCTCGGTGTCTATGAAAAACAGCTGGGTGATGTGAGCTGCATAACAACACCAAACCAAGGCAAAGCACAAGATTTGAGAAGTAATTTACTTTAAAAGAATGTTTTGAATTTACTACAAATTATTTTGCAAGCTGGTTTCCTTAGTCAAGGAGATTTTAAGTGGTTTATAGGAGGATTAAGAATATTTACTGAAGTAGATAGTTCTATTTCCTGAAAATGCCTCAGAGGAGTAAGGATCTCTACTGAGGATTTTTCAGAAAGCACGTTCAGAAAATTGCAGTAGAGCTGTGCTTGAGACTGTAGACAGTGGCTCTGCTAGAGACTGCAGAGAGTAGCTGAGCTGGAGACTGCAGCGAGATCTATGCTAGAAACTAGAAGAGAAAGACCAGGTGGCATCTCAGGAAACACTAGTGTTGTGTGTGAAGTGTGTAAAAGTGGTATTTATTGTAATTCTAATCTTTTCTGAGGTAAGAAATTAGTTAAAACTAAGGATAACTTTCGATAGCTGGTCCATGTTAATTTGCCAGCTTTGATAGATAAGTGGATGTGAGAAAAGAAGATAACTGATGGTATGTTTCTGAGCTGACTTAATTGAAGTTCATACTACTTCAGAGAAAAATATTTCATAAAGCCCCACAGACTTCAGATTGTAGACACTCCACCTGTAGATAAATGTGAGGCAGTGATAATCACAGGACCTGTACATAAAGGTATCTCTGTGTTGTTTACTTAGAGGAAAAAAATCTTTGAAATAATTTGGAATATAGACGTCTTATAACTTGTTCCTCTCTTCATTGACAAATAAGAGTGGAATGAGAGAGAGAGCATGATTAAATATTTTTCCTATTTTGTGAGTTCTCTCAAAGCCAACATCCTTAGACAGGATTTCTATTAGCAAGAACTCCAGTCTCATTTAGACACACACACTAGCAACATAATAGACTGCAGAAGATTGGCGGTGTAAGGAAGTCATTCTTTATTTTTGATTTGATTTGAATCAGCATAGTAGGTGAACCACTGTATCCTGGGATTTCATGATCAAGAGTGATAATACAGGTGTAATCTGTGCCATTAAGCAATGTGAGTTATCCTTCGATCACAAGCCACCAAAAGCTTCATATTACTCCTGGGTCAGCATTCTCTACCCAGTGTTCACAAGCTGTGCTCTCAAAATTTATTACCCAGAAATCAAAAGTAGGCCCACACCAATGAACTGTGACACAATTGTGGTATCTTGTGGTATCTTGTGGTACCAGTGCAAAAACACACATGGACAGAGAAGAGGTCATATTTAATCCTTAAATTAAACCAGGTGATAAGTAATCCTTATATAGGAACATGTTTCTATTCAAATACAGAGTTTAAGAATTAGAGTGAAATTCACATATGCAAAATTGTTTTGTGCATCAGTAACAAAACCATTTCTCATTGAAAATATTGACACCGAATAAATATTATTGAAATGTTTATTCTGTTCAATAATAACACTTTTTTCTAGAAGTGAAGAATCTGAAAATTTATCGAATTGTCAGCAAAATAAAATTCTTTGATTATAGAAGTGTCTCTGAAATCATTTTTCTATTTTGAGTTATTTTCTGATAAAAATACTCTGGGTGTTAAAACTATTTCCATACCATCTTCTAAAACGGAAACTCCAATAGTCTTTCCATCTCGCTACTCATGTGATAGTGCCCAGAATAGTTTGGTGCACAAGGGTGTTTACAGAAGTATTGTCTTATTCCTCCCCATGCAACATGAGTGTCCTTAAAAGGCCTCCCTTCCTCGATGAGTTGAGCAGGAGTCGGTCATGGCCAATAGCATGGGGGTGGTAAGCAGGTAGAGACATCAGCTAAAAGTATAGATTTTTCTGAAATCAGCCTTTTGAAGTCATTTTTATGCATGCTATTATTTTGTACTAATAGATATGGAGCTGTTTTGCATAATTTTGCATCACAATTCTAATTGTCACTGTAACTGTTGCAGTCCTGTCCGCGAAGCTCACGTCCCGGCCCTTACCTCGAGGGTCTTTTCCAGCTGGGAAAGAAGCAGAGTCGGATCCTGGGCGTCCCCGCAGGGGAGACGCCATTGCTCGCCTGCCTCTAGGCGCGCGCGCACGGCTGCCCCGCACTTTTCTAGGCAGTTTCCTGCCCGAGGGTGGCTCCGCCCCTGGTCTCACATCAGACGCCGCGGCCTACTTAGGGTCACCGCAGACACCTGATCAGCGCCTTGCAACAGGGTTCCCTCGGTCCCCCGTTGCCTCGAGCCCCAGAGTCCGCTAGCGTTCTAGCCACTCCGTTCCTGCCTGCCTATCTTCAGCCCAAGCCGGGTCCTGCCTGTCTTCAGCCCAAGCCGGGTTTCTGCCTGTCTGCAGCCCAAGCTGGGGTCCTGCCTGTCTACAACCCAAGCCGGGTTCCTGCCTGTCTACAGCCCAAGCCGGGTTCCTGCCTGCCTCGTCCATGCCTGGTACTGGCCTGCTTCCACTCCATTGGCTGTCGTACCTATCCTAGGTCCAGCTCCGAGCCTCGCCTAATTCCCAGCGGTTGGGCTCCTACGGGCTCCTCCTGGGGGGGCTCCGACTTCCAGGGTGAATCTCCTAAGTCCCAGCGGCTGGACTCCCAAGGGCTCCTCCCAGGGGAGTACCAGCTTCCAGGGTGAAACCATCTCCACCTGTCCGCCAGAGGTCTGCCTCCTGGCCTGTTCAGTCGAGACCAGTGAAGCCCTTCCCAAGTCTCCTCTAGGCCAGCCCAAGGGTAAACTAGTCCATTGATCACAACAGATTGCAAGGCCATGGACTCGGCAGACGGCCCAGAGTCCCAGGATCGTCCTGGGCTACGCCAACAATTGCAGCAACAACAGCAGTACCTGGACGTACTTGCTGGCTCCCTGGGGCAACTGGTTGCCAGAATGGATGCTTTGGATGCCCCATCCCGGCCGGTGGTGGACTCGGGCCCTTCCTTGGCCGCCACCTCGATGACCCAACTGCCGCACCCTCACGCTATGCTGGAGATACCAGGACCTGTCGAGGATTTTTAAACCAATGTTTCATCCGCTTCTCTCTATTGCCTCGACAGTTCCCTGACGATTCAGTCAAAGTTGCATACATCCTGTCCCTGCTCGATGGGAGGGCCCTGGTTTGGGCCTTTCCCCTTTGGGAGAATAATGACCCCGCGCTGAATGACCTACAGCGGTTCATCCTCATCTTTAAGCAGGAATTCGATGAACCTGCCCGCCGGGCTACTGCCACCTCTGAACTCCTGCAGCTGCGTCAAGGGACTCGTACACTGGCCGAATATGTTATGGAATTTAGAACCCTCGCCCAAGAGGAGGGGTGGCAGGACGGTAGCCTCCAGGCAATCTTCCTGGAAGGTCTCTCTGGACGGATTAAGGACGAGATCGCAGCCCAAGAGCTCCCCGAAGACCTCAGTGCCCTGATAAAGATGGCCACCTGGATTGACCGTCTCTTGCAACAAAAGGCACAGGAGTCCCGCCACAGGAGACCCAGCCCGCCACGCACTTCACCACGACTGCATCCGCCACAGAGGGTTCCTCGTCCTGAGGTTCCTGCTTCCGAGCCTATGCAATTGGGCTGTGCCACGCTCTCCAAGAGGAGAGACAGCGTTGACACTCGCTAGGTTTATGCCTATACTGTGGTCAAAAGGGTCACTTTTTGGCACGTTGCCAAGAACGGGCAGAAAATACCAAGGCCTAGGAGGTCGGGGGAAGCTCCTCCTAGGCTGTACTACTGCTCCCCATTGCACCTTGCCGGCTGTCCTGGAATACCCAGGGGGGACTTTGGAGACTTCGGCCTTCTGGACTCTGGTGCGGAGGGCAACATTATTCAGGAACAACTAGATACACAGCTGGGGATTCCTACCATGGAACGATAGGTTCCCTTACAGATCACTTCCATTCAAGGTACAAGTCTACCTGGGCGAATCCTGACCTCCACGGTCCCGCTGATGGTCCACACAGGGGCGATCCATGTGGAGGAGATAGCCTTCTTAGTGCTGGAGAAGGCTATCCGCCCCCTGGTGCTTGGACTATCCTGGCTTCGGCGACACTCGCCTACCATCCAATGGTCTACTATGCAGATCACCAACTGGAGTCCCTTCTGTATTAAACACTGCATGAAACTCCCTAGGCCGCCCGCCCGTCAGCTGTCGCATGCTACGCCCGCTCCACCCATTGCTTGTGAGGAGGTCACAGATGCCTTCTTCAAGACAGAAGCAGAGAGGCCACCGCAGTATCGCCCCAGTGACCTTCGGCCAGACACTACCTCCTCTCGGGGTCGTGTTTACCCCTTGTCTTCACCTGGAATTAGCACTACATCAGAGTGCGTAGTCGAGAACCCAGCCCAGAACGCTCACGTCGATGTCCTGTCCTGACCTTCAGAGCCTGAAGAATCTGTGGGAGCTCTCCAATCTATCTTGGATCCCTGGAAGGTCCACCTAGCTTCCACGACGCCGCACCCTGAACAGAAGACAGTGGTCCTTCGGCGTTCTCCCCGGGCAGTCTTGTCTTGGGGTCACGAGCCCCTCACTGGGGGTCATGCTGGTCGAGTGGCCACCCTGGACCATGTCAATTGATTCTATTGGTGGCCTACGGTCAGACGGGATGTGCGCCTTTTTGTGGACTCTTGCCCTGTTTGCACACTGCAGAAAGCACCGACGGGTAAACCCCGAGGGCTCCTCCAGCCATTGCCCATCCCGGTGGAGCCGTGGATGCACATCTCCACTGATTTCATCACAGATCTTCCTACATCTATGGGGAACTCGGTCGTATGAGTCACCATCGACCGTTTTTCTAAAATGGCTCATTTTGTTCCTCTGCCAGCCCTGCCATCTGCTCCGGAACTTGTTAATCTTTTCTCCCAACACATATTCAGGCTTCATGGCCTTCCTCAAGATATTGTATCTGATCGAGGCCCACAATTTACTGCCCGCTACTGGAGAGCCCTATGTAAACACTTCCACGTTCAGCTTAGCCAGTCCACCGCATTTCATCCACAGAGCAACTGGCAAATGGAGCGCACGAATCGCACCCTCATGACCTTCTTACGCTCAGTAGTGAATGAGAGGCAAGATAACTGGGCCGAACTGCTCCCATGGACAGAATTCTCCTACAACAACCATATCCACTCTGCCATGGGAAGTTCCCCTTTCCTGTTAGTTTATGGGAAGCAACTCCAGCCTCCTCTGCCCTTGCCGGACCCTAGCTCCTTGCCCGCCGTACAACTCTCTGCTCGCCAGCTACGTTCTTTATGGATTTTGACCCAGAAGAAATTGAAGAAAGCCGCCCATGCTGCCCAAGTGTGGGTCAATAAACATCACCAGCCAGCTCCTGTCTTCTTACCCGGGGACCGGGTATGGTTGAGTACCAAAAACCTGCAGCTCCGGGCCCCATCTCGCAGACTTGCCCCGTGGTTCTGTGGACCCTTCCGAGTGGCCGAGCGCATCGGAGCCATCTCCTACAGGCTGCGCCTGCCCTCTTCTATGCGTATCCATAATGTTTTTCACATTTCCCTCTTAAAGCCTCTTGTCCTCTCTAGATACCACCCGAAGGCACCTGATACATCAGATCCCTCGGTGCCAGGAGATATGATTTACCAAGTCCAAGAGATCCTTGACGTCCGGTTTAATCAGCGTCGATGGGAATATTTGATCTCCTGGGAGAACTGCGGCCCCGAGGAGAGTACCTGGGAACCTGCCCGCAACATCTTGGACAAGGATCTGATTAAAACCTTTCAACAGGACCACCCAGGTAAACCCAGACCTGCTAAGAGGGGGCGTAAAGGAGGGGGTATTGTTGTGGTCTGGTCCGCGAAGCTCGCGTCCCGGCCCTTACCTCGAGGGTCTTTTCCAGCTGGGAACGAAGCGGAGTCGGGTCCTGGGCGGACACCATTGCTGGTCTGCCTCTAGGCGCATGTGAGCGGCTGCCCCATGCTTTTCTAGGCAGTTTCCCGCCCGAGGGTGGCTCCGCCCCTGGCCTGATGTCAGACGCCGCGGCCTACTTAGGGTCACCATGGACACCTGATCAGCGCCTTGCAACAGGGTTCCCTCGGTCCCCTGTTGCCTCGAGCCCCAGAGTCCGCTAGCTTTCTAGCCACTCCGTTCCTGCCTGCCTGTCTTCAGCCCAAGCCGGGTTCCTGCCTGTCTTCAGCCCAAGCAGGGTTCCTGCCTGTCTTCAGCAAAAGCCGAGTTCCTGCCTGTCTGCAGCCCAAGCCAGGTTCCTGCCTGCCTCATCCATGCCTAATACTCGCCTGCTTCCACTCCATTTTCTGTAGTACCTATCCTAGGTCCAGCTCCGAGCCTCGCCTAAGTCCCAGCGGTCGGCCCCTCTGGGCTCCTCCCGGGGGGGGGGGGAGGCTCCGACTTCCAGGGTGAATCTCCTAAGTCCCAGCGGCTGGACTCCCAAGGGCTGCTCCCAGGGAAGTACCAGCTTCCAGGGTAAAACCATCTCCACCTGTCCACCAGAGGTCTGCCTCCCGGCCTGTTCAGTCGAGACCAGTGAAGCCCTTCCCAAGTCTCCTGTAGGCCGGCCCAAGGGTCCACTAGTCCATTGATCACAACAGTAACTATAAATTACATGCACATTTATACTATTTGTAAAGCTGATAAACTTTGCAAAATTTGTTTCATGTTCTAAGAGGGAAAATAATGCACACATTCACAAATAGCAAACATTATTTTCTATTTTTCTGCACAAGGCAAACTTTGCAAAATCGACCTCTATTTAGTACATTGGCTGCAAAGTGTGCTATTCAAAATTGACCTTTAATGTGGTAATGTTTGTCATAAAATTAACCAAGTGGATGTCATATATTTATTTGGGATATGTCAGTAGCCACTCTAGAAGGTGTGTGTGGGGGTGGGGGGGTTAGTGTACAGTCTGAATTCCTTTTGTAATCCTTGGTTAATAATACATATGGTCTGGCCCTGCTCCGCCATGGGAGGTTGCTAATGGCTTGTTCTTTTTTTCTTTGAGCATGCTACAACATTTTGTGAGGTCACTCTGGTGAGAGCTCATAGACTTATAGGAGTGTATTTTCCAACATGCAATTCTAGTGGATTCAGCTCCCTGTAGAGCATATGTCAGTTCCAGGGAGTTAATATCATCTAATTCATCTGGATCTCACCTCAGGTGGGAGAATGCACCAAACCATTTTCCTCAGTGAGTACCATGGTTTTGCATTAGTCCAGTAATGATGAACTCAGTGAGAGTAATGACTGAGTTAGACAGATAAATGCATCAGAATTAATTTAACCACCTCATAGTTTGCTTCCAGTTCATGATTAGAGTGAATAAGCCAAGTATCTCTTGCTGGTGAGTTTTGTGTGGCATGTTAAGGAAATAAACAGGACCATTGGATTCAACTAGAGTTTTGCAGTGTGTTTCATTTGAAGTGAACAAGATCATGGAGTATAATATAGCTGGTGAGAGATCGCCCAGGGACAACCACAACCACCACCACCACCACCACCACTGTTAGAAATTTTTCAAGCTCTAAGGAATATAGGGTGGGGCAGATTGTATTATGTTGTATTATGAGTTATTATTATGTTGTATGAGTTCTGTGTTAATACAGATACATTTCTCCACCAGTCTTGTACTGTGTTATGTTTAACCCAGATACACTGAATCCTTTTTAACTTTCTAATTATTATTAATATTTTCATTTTCAGTATAATAATATTACAAATATTTGAAAAAGGAAAAAAACTGGCACATGAATCATAGACAAAAGAAGAACAAATCAATGCGGCATTACAAAATGCACTGCAAATCCATCAAGAAAGCAATCCACCAAAACTGGAGAAGAGACAAGAAAGAGAGTGAGAGCAAAAAGAAAAACCTCTAAACAAACTAGGCTGTGATGCTGCCAAATAAGTCACACAAGCCAGCCACAAACCATAATTAGTAAGGAAAAGCAGTTAGAAAAGAACAGTTTATCCAAGGCCATTTGAAGAAACAGAACTTACGTTGCTTAGGGGGCACAGTTCTGAGGGCTGGGCAGCAATTCTTAGAAACAAAATCAGACAACTGACTCAGACGCTGAAAGGTATCGTCCATGTTCTTATTAGTAGCTTTACACTTTTGACTCTGCTCTGGATTTAATCTGAGTTCTAGTGACTCGGCCTGTTTTGTTTTTTTTTTGGATTTTTTTTTTTACTTTATTGATTTCTTTTTTTTTGTGGAGGAACATGTTTCAAGCAGCTAGGAATCTGATGAGGTTGATGCTGAAAAAAACAAACCCATAAAAACCTAGGAAGAATTATACATTGCCACTGCACCTGCAGTGATCCCTTCACTTTTCCTATATATATTTCTAAATATGGCTAATTCTGTTTAAGCTTTCAGGCTGTCCAATTTAGTAGAAAGTATATTTTCAGAAGCTCTTCAAGGAAAGTGACAGTCCTCAGCTTAACTGGGGATCCATTTCATTGCATCTGTAAAGCAAGTATCATTGGTACATGTGCAAAGTATGCCTAACTGCAATTACATCCAAAAATAAGCTTGCATATGGCGGGGGTAATTGTCAATGCCATTTATGTGAATAAACAGTGATTTACATGCACAAATTGTCTGTTTTCAAATTGCCCTCTCTCAGTGCAGTTAAAAGTGTGTGCATTGTTCCACAACGCAAGACCTTTTAGTTACATTTAGATGAGGCATTCCTGGGGATGTATTTATATTGTGGGAGGAAAATGTATTTTGATATGAGCTCAAGCCTTTGCATTTGTAGTGCAAGACAGCTTTTATTCAGAGAGTAGAGCCCTGTCACCAGACTGTATACAATTTAAATGTGTGTACTAGAGACTAGGAAGGGTGAAGGAGACTTACCCAATGTCACAAGAAGTGCCAGCAGGATTGGAACTCTGGCTTCCTTGCTTTGCAGTCTGCTGTAGAACCACTACACTACACCTCCACAAGCACAGATTGTATTTAAAAACACCAAAACATGTATTTGCACAGCAAGTTGTTGCAAAGGTCCATGGCGGTGCTGCGTCAATGAAAAGTTGCAAAGTGAAAGTATGCATGTACTTTCTCTTTAAAAACTAGTTTGAAGACTGTGGGTAAAAAAGTATTGCAGACTTTAAACCATTGTAGGCAGTTACAAATTTACCTCCCAAGAGCATAGTTTTGTTAGCAATTTCTACAGGTAAAGCAATGCTTTTCCTGTGGACTTGCTTTTTTTTTTTCCTGAAATTGCCCACCCAGTATGCAGGAAAGAGGTTGATTTTAAAAGCATTGTTTGTATAAAAATGCACAATTATGTGCATATGAGGGCCATGCGCAAGCAATGCAGATTTTAATAATCCACAATTTATGTACGTATATGCTCCTATGCGAGTCAAAGCTAATGGGGCGAAAAGGGGCAGAGTATGGGCACCCCAGTGCAGAACCAACACTTGCGCGTATCTTATAAAATCCAGCGTACTTTTGTTTGCGCCTGGTGCGCGAACAAAAGTACGCGCTCGTGCAAATTTATAAAATCTACCCCATAGCTTTGTATTTTAAAACTGGAGGCCACAGCGAGCGTCAACTTGTTAACCGTGTAACTTTACTGCTACTCCTAATGAGGAGCAAGTCTGGAGATCTCGTGTTTTGGAGCTTAGAGACAAGGAGAGGGCCTCAGGTTAACTGGGGGACATGCAAGATGAAGAACCAGATGGTCTGGAAGAACTCAGTATTGACTAGGCAAAATGGTAAACTAGTTGGAAAAATGGAATGTCCCTTGCATGAGCATGTTTCAAAATCCGCTTACATATGTGCGATGAAGCTGGCAAAGTCTTATGGAAGATTTGTGAAGTAAGTTTGCTCAAGTAACCTCTTAAAATTAGGAGCATACATACCCGCGGTAGGCATATTTTAAATCATATGCATGCAAGTGTGCACATGATTTAAAATTCCAGCATATACTGCACCTGCACCTGTGCCCATACTCGTGCACCAATAGGCACGAGTATGGGCACAGGTGCAGTTTTAAAATTGGTCTATGCATGTACATGCATAATGCCTGTATGCACATACTTTTACCTGAAGTGAGCAGAGCCATGCCCAGGAGTGGTGCTGGGTAGGGGTTTGCACTTACTCACATATCTTTCCATTATTAAAAGGATGCATGAATTTTTTCTCAAAAAGAAAATATGCTATGTGCACACATTTACAGGTGCAAATGTGTGCGTAATTTTGGTGCGATTCATTTTTCAAAGTATGTGTGTACTTTTCCTTTGAAAATTGATGTAAAATCTGTGGGTAAAAAATACCCACAAGCTTTACGCCAAAGCAGACAGCTAAAACATTACCCACAAGGGTTTTCTCCAATTTGTATCTGTGCTCATTAGGGATGTGCAGAGCAAAAGTTTAAGTTCATATGTCCATAAGTCGAAAGGGGGTCCCATTTGCGGTCAATATGGACATATGGAGAATTCCATAAGTTGAGTCTATGTCCATATGTGCAAATAAAATTTTAAACCCCTCACCCTCCTTAATCCCCCCCCCCCCCCCCCCCCCCAAGACTTACCAAAACTCCCTGGTGGTCCAGCGGGGTCAGGATGCCCCCCGGAGCGATCGCACAGAAAATGTCAAGTTTGGTCATATGATCAGCACTCCAAACATTGCATCATTTCCACATTTTGTCTTTGGCAATTTTTTTTTATAAAGGTTTTTGTGCCTCGCTTTTTCTTTTCCTTCAGTATATCTAAAGGCTACAGGTAGTTTTGTTGATGGTTTGATTCACTTTCCCCCTTGCAGCAATTTAAATAGTATTGTGTTCCATATTCAGCCTAGAGAAAAGAATCACGTGACGCCGCGTCGGAGTGACGCCGCGTCACGTGATTCCCCGCGCGATCGCTCCGGGACCCTCCGTTCGACCCAAAAGGAACTTTTGGCCAGTTTGGGGGTGTCAGGAGGCCCCCCCAAGCTGGCCAAAAGTTCCTTTTGGGTCGAACGAGGGTCCCCCGGAGCGATCGCGCGGGGAATCACGTGACGTCGGCGCCACGTCGGAGTGACGCAGCGTCACTTGATTCCCCGCGGGACCCTCCGTTCGACCCAAAAGGAACTTTTGGCCAGCTTGGGGGGGCCTCCTGACACCCCCCAAGCTGGCCAAAAGTTCCTTTTGGGTCGAACGGAGGGTCCCGGAGCGATCGCGCGGGGAATCACATGACGCCGCGTCACTCCGACGTGGCGCCGACGTCACGTGATTCCCCGCGCGATCGCTCCAGGGGACCCTCGTTCGACCCAAAAGGAACTTTTGGCCAGCTTGGGGGGGCCTCCTGACACCCCCAAACTGGCCAAAAGTGCCTCGGAGGGAACGCTCTTTCGCCCTCCCCTCACCTTCCCCACCCTTCCTCTACCTAACCCACCCCCCTGGCCCTATCTAAACCCCCCCCCCACCTTTATCCATGGATTTACGCCTCCCGGAGGGAGACGTAAATCCACGCGCGCCAGCGGGCCCCTGGCGTGCCGAGACGTGACCCGGGGGCGGTTCCGGATGGCGCAGCCACACCCCCGGACTGCCCCAGGCCGAAACCATGCCCCTGGGCCCGCCCCCGAAACGCCACGTCCCGCCCCCAAAACGCCGCGTCGATCGGCCCTGCCCCCCGACACGCCCCCGACAAAAAACCCCGGGACTTACGCGAGTCCCGGGGCTCTGCGCGCGCCGGCAGGCCTATGGAAAATAGGCGCGCCGGCGCGCAAGGCCCTGCTTGCATAAATCCGGGCGGATTTACACGAGCAGGGCTTTTAAAATCCACCCTTTAGTGGAAATTGGTGAATCCTTGGGCCGATGGAAGATGACAGCGCCCCCAGGAGGATATCCTGAGAGGGACCACCGGCTAGGCTGGAGTATGGAGACAAACACCGATAGTTCTTTATTAGACAGGAAGTAGAACCACCAGAGGTGGCAGTAGTAAGTTGATGTGCCCGGCAGGGCTGAAGTCCCTCAGATACTGGAACTGCAATCTCTGGGTTGCTGAGCTGTAAAGAGAGAGACTATAGGTAGTGAGTAGACAGGGTATGAAGGATACATAACCAGTAGTAGATGATACACTCACAATTGTAGATATCTGTAATGGCTTCTGTGCAACAGGGAGTCTTCAGTATATTCAGGACCAGGAGCTGTAGGCGAGTACTGGTTCCTATATGTAGTCTGGAATAAGAACTCACAATATCTGAGTATGAGATGGCTTCTGAAATAGAAGAGAGTCTGGGAAGGGTTGTTGAATTATAATCTTATTACATCATATTCAGTAGTTTATATAGTAGTATCATCTCTCTTCCAGCATCCTTCGGAAGAGCTTTTCAGAAGTGGACTTTGGACAAGTTTCTACATCACCACTTCCACTGAAACCTCAGTGACGTCTACGGCAGCCCTCTAATTGCTGCTGATTTCATTATACATTCTGCTAGATTCTTTCAATCTCAACATTCATCTGTCATCGTGAATACACGAACTTGAACTCAAGAAATTAGAGACCCTGGATGTTTGTACAGAGGTTGAGTTTTGATTGCCTGAAAGGGTTCGGCCCCGAAATCATCTTTGGGAGCCTCAGACCTATTGGATAGAGATGCTTCTATGCAACAGAGAGTCTTCAGTATATTCAGGAACAGGAGCCGTAGGTTAGTACTGGTTCCTATATGTAGTCTGGAATAAGAGCTCACAATATCTGTGTATGAGATGGCTTCTGGAATAGAAGATAGTCTTTGGAGAGTTGTAGGAACATTGGCCCTCATGGAGCGAGTACCTGTTCTTATCTGCAATCTGTAATAGTAATGTACCAGATATAGGTATGCGATATAGAGATGTGAATCGTGTGCCAGATCGTCTTAACGATCAGATTTGGCTGGGGGGGGGGGGGGATCTGATCGTTAAGATATGTGAATTGGAATCGTTTCCGATTCCAATTCACATCGCTAATTTTTTTTTTTAGGGAGGTCCGCGCCGCTAAAAAAAAACCAAAACACCCGACCCTTTAAATCGACCCCCCCCCTCCTGACCCCCCCAAAACCTTTTAAAATTACCTGGTGGTCCAGGGGGGCCTTGGGGAGAGGTCCAGGGGGGCCTCGGGGAGAGGAGAGATCCAGGGGGGCCTCGGGGAGAGATTTCCCGTTCCCAGGCATCAGCTGTTCTAAAAAAAAAAAATGGCGCCGATGCCCCTTTGCCCTTACCATGTGACAGGGTATCCGTGCCATTGGCCGGCCCCTGTCACATGGTAGGAGCATTGGATGGCCGGCACCATCTTTAAAGATGGCGCCAGCCACTTTACTCATCAGCCCCTATTATAATAATAGGGGCTGATGATGGCCGGCGCCATCTTTAAAGATGGATTACTGCACTGCTCGGTATGTGGGTATTACAGCATATATGTTAATATGCTTACAAGCTGTTCAAAATGCTGTGGCAAGGCTCTGTCAGGAACACGGTTACACGACCATATTATGCCTGCTTTGTTATCACTACATTGGCTCCCCATTCCACAGAGAGTGCAATTTAAAATAGTGACATTAATTCATCTGGCACTAAGTCAAGGAACTCCTCTTTGTGTAAGCTCACTCCTAAAAATCTATAAACCACAGCACCGTTTGAGGTCATCAGGCCACTATTTCCTTGGTGTTCCATCCATGAAACCGCCATGTTCTATGGAAATCAGGGAAATAACCTTTTATGTAGCTGGGCTAATATTGTAGAATAACCTACCAGATGAGATTCTGTATTTTGAGTGCTATGTTATGTTTAGAAAACAGGTGAAAGCGTTCTCTTTTAAACAAGCTTTCAGTAATAAGATATTTTAAGAAACAGGTGAAGTGTTTAACCTTTATAGCTTTCATGCTACTTTTGTTACTTTGTCATTCTATTATTTTTTCTTTTATTGTGCTCTTAAGTTACATAGATTTTAATTTGTAGTCTTATCTCTGTAAGGTTTTATTGTGTCTTTCTTTATGCAACTTTTCTTAATCTGCCAAGACTAATTGGATTGCATGAGCTATAAATTACTCAAATAAACAAATAAATTCACAAACAATATATTAGCAGAAGATACAGGCAATGTAGAGTCAATCACCTCTCAATGCTCTTTATTTACATCCATCTGGATTGTTTCAACCATAGCCCAGTACTGGAACCAGGGCCGGTGCTAATATTTTTGCTGCCCTGTGCAAAAAATTACTGTTTTGCCCCACCCCCCATCCCCACTATTCATTCAGTGCCTGTCCTGGGCCTATCAAATAAAGCCCAGCTCCGTCCTGCAATCTATATGTTTAAAAACTGACAATATCCCTCCCCCGCCCAGAACCCATGGATAAGGAAGTGTATTAGGTTCCATAGGCAAACCTTACAGCCTTGCACACACGCCACCCCCTCCCCCCCCCCACACACACACACGCGCCCTTTATAGACACACACATGAAAAAGAACATTCAAGAGTACAGTCTTCTGAGGCAAAAATATCACTTGCAACATGCATATTATATTTACATGCATTCCTGTGGCACCAACCAGAAAACTGCAAAAAAGACACCTGCAACTCCTATGGAATTAGACTTTTTGTAATGAGTGCTGGGTGTGGGCTTGGCCCTCAGAAAGCCATGAATAAACGGAATTACCATTGCAATATAATAAACCTCCCATACCAAAACAACCCTAAACACCTTATCTGTGAAAAGGCAACACTGTACATATTACACCAGGCCCTAGAACACCAATAAAAACTCTTATTTACAAAGCAGGCTGCTATAGATCCCTACACAGAAATTACATGCTAGCAAAATAGCTCACTTTGGTCATATATGCAGAGCACAGAAAGACTCTGTCTAAATACAGAATAAAGAGATCAGAAAATATAAACAGAAATGTGCTGAGAAGAACTGAACTGGAACTCACAACAAGCCAGCCTCTATATGCAGAGCAACAATGGAAAAATAGAAAAATTATCATTCTTCATAAAATATTAAATAAAATTGAGAAATATAAAACAGTAATCATAATAGTAAAGTCATATTTATAAAAAGAATATTTCAAACCAGTTAATGAATAGAATATCGAAAATTTACCAAACTCCAAAAAAATTTCAAAAATCTGATGAATAAAAACTCCAATTAAAAAATGTTCTAATCCCTCCCCCAAAAAAAAAAATTCAAAAGAGCAGAATCATCAAATTACACCCAATATTTAAACTGATAAGGATTTAAAAATGTGTTCCGCATACCTGGGATTTGATTTCCAGTCACCCTGAGATTGTCATGGATTGGGTGAGGTAGGGCTGCACAAATTTTATCTTTTCTCTTACACACATGCACAATAACACATTCATTCTCTCACATACTCCCTCTCTCTAACATACACAGGTTGCCTCTCCCTCACCCTCACAGATATATTATGTGTGTGTGTGTATGTGTGTATGGTGCCGGCCGTCCATTGCTCCTACCATGTGACGGGGCCGACCAATGGCACCAGTAGCCCCTGTGACATAATAAGGGCAAAGGCTATCGGCGCCATTTTGAATACCGGCAGCTGACAGCCCGAATGCAGGAGATCGCTCCAGGACCCCTGCTGGACCACTAGGGACTTTTGGCAAGTCTCGGGGGGGGGGGGGGGGGGGGTCAGGATTATGGAGGGTTGTAGTTAATTAAATTTAAAGGGTTGGGATGGGATTTTTTGGGGGAAACGAATACATATGTAACTAATGAACGGATCGGGGTCCCCGGAGAACAGATGCAACGGATTTGGTTCCCGATGAATATAAATACCGAATGGGACGAATCTGTCCTTGCTGCACATCCCTAGCTTTTACTGTACCCAAAGAACTTATTCAGATTCACCTCCCTTTGGTTTGCCAGAGGTTGCTCTGGCACTGCACTTTCTCCTTTGGTGGCAAAGGCACAGCTATCTCTCTGTTGGCAGCAACCCCAACAAAGCGCCTCCCTCTCTCTCCCCTCCTACCCATCATCTTTCTCTACCGTCATCCCTGGCCAGCATCCCCCTTTCTCTTCCTTTCTACTCCTTCCCCCTGCATTACTCTCTCTCCCTTGACCTCTCTGTACCCTGCATCACCCTCTTTCTCCCATCATTCCTTCCCCTGCATCTCCTCTCGCTCTCTTTCTGACTCTGCTCCATGCCATCTGTCACCTCTCTCTCTCCCCAAATGCTTGCTATGCACCTCCCACATCTTGCCTTGCGTCTCCCCTCTTTTTCTCATCTCCCACTTGCTCTGACCCCCCTTTCAACTCCTACATTTCTTTTTCAGCAATAACCTTCTTCTACCTCTCCCAGCCCTTGCCCAGCAACACTACCCATCCTTTGCCTAGCAGATTCCCCCCTCTCCTTGACCCCAGCCCAGCAGCAGCCCTTCTCCCCTCATCTCTTGCCCAGGAGCCTCTCTTGCCCAGCCATCTTCTCAACAACAGACTCCCATTATCCACCAAAATCCCCTGACTAGCAGCAGCAGAACTCGATCTAACCTTCTGCCCAGTCACAGCTCCCTCCACACTTCATCCCCCCACCTAGCAGCAGCAGTCCCATCTCTCCCACTGCCCAGAAGCCCCCTCTCTCTGTGCCCCCCCCCTCCAACCTCCTATCCCTTTTTGGGCTCACTACCCCCCCTCCCCCCCACCAACGAGCTGTAGCCAGGCAATTTGGAACCTCTGGCCAAGTAAAAACGTGTGCCTTTGTCCTATGCAGAACAGGAGCTTGGAGGCTCTCAAATTTCTTTAACTTCAAAAATAACACTATTATTTATGATCTATAAATAAACATAATTGTGACCCTGATTCCAAAAGCGTATGACCCTTAGGTCTGTAAGGAGGTGAACTTTCTCCTCTGCCCAGCTGATAATTTATTTATTCGTTCTTTCATTCAAGTTGATATACTGCTCATTATAAAAAAAAAAAAATCTCTAAGCAGTGCGCAATGATTATAAAATCTACAACCTACCCTCAACATATTCTCATAGAAAAATGATCACTTTCTTGTTAAGCAGTAGTGGTTAAAAAGAAGTATGTGCCTTTAAACCATAATGTCATGCCTTTTTCTCTTCACCTGTAAGATTTTTTATTACATTAATGTAATATAGGGTCTAAATTTCACCGACACCAAAACAAACTTTCTCCACTACCAGGCATATTGTGATGCACCAGAAAACCCTACCAAAAATACACTCAGAATCCTTTTAGCAAACCATTATACTATGACAGCACTAACCCTCTCAAGACTCTCATCAACAACCTTACCTATGAAAGGGTAGCATTAAAAATATTACTACAGACCCTAGAACACCAATATACCTCCTACTGAGAAAAACAGAACAAGCCTTAGATCCTTAAGCAGACATTACATGCTATCAGAATCTCTGGCTGCAATCACACAAGCAGAACACAGGCTGACCCTTACCTAATACAGAATAAAGGACCACAAATTAGAAGCAGAAACATGCATATAAAAACTAAAATGGAAACCCCAAGAAGTCAGACCATATGAGCAGTACAACAAGGGAGAAAGAGAAACAGAACATGGGATCTTGTTAATGTTTGGGTACTTGCCAGGTACTTGTGACCTGGATTGGCCACTGTCAGAGACAGAATGCTGGGATTGATGGACTCTTGGTCTGACCCAGTATGACATGTTCTTATGTTCTTAGAAATAGAAATTAAGAAGCACCTATACTTAGCAATATATAAAGATATAAGAAATGCACATTCCCAAAGCTGACATATTCCTCTCTATAAAAACTGAAAATAAAATAAAATTGTTTTTTTTTCTCCCTCAGTTGTGTGGTCAGTTAATTTGATAGTGGTCTCACTTTAGGTCTTCTTTTAAGTACTTTTACAGGATCACCTTTCCATTTTCTATATATTCTCTTTACTCCAGTCTTCTTCCCTTTCTTTCCTACATCTGTCTCTGACTCTGTTTCCTTTCATCTTTTTTCTCCATTTCTCTCTTCACTGCCTCTCTAGCCATTCATAGCTAAATTTCACCCCTCTTCTTCTCCTCTCTCATCCTCCAGTCCTCATTCTCCCTCTTGCTAACTCTCACTTACCCTACCAGCTTCCTATTACCAACTTTCACCCATTCCATTCCCTTAGGGGCGGATTTTAAAACCTCTGCACGCGCCGGCGGCTTATTTTGCATAGGCCGCCAGCGCGCGCAGAGTCCTGGGATGCGCGTAAGACCCGGGGCTTCCTGTCGGGGGTGTGGAGGGACGTTTAGGGGGCGGGGCGTTTAGGGGGCGGGGCACAGCATTTCAGGGGCGGCGACGTGGGTGTGGTTTCGGCCCGGGGGCATTCCGGGGGCGTGGCCGTGGCCTCCGGAACAGCCCCCGGGACTGGACCACGGAGCAGAGCAGCCGGCCGACGCGTGCAAAGTTACGCCTGCTGAAAGCAGGCGTAACTTTGCCGACAAAGGTAAAAGGGGGGTTTAGATAGGGCCAGGGGGGTGGGTTAGGTAGAGGAAGGGACGGGAAGGTGGGGGGAGGGCGAAGGAAAGTTCCCTCCGAGGCCGCTCCGAAATCGGAGCGGCCTCGGAGGGAACAGGCAGCGTGTGCTGGGCTCGGCGTGCGCAGGTTGCACAAATGTGCACCCCCTTGCGCGCGCCGACCCCGGATTTTATAAGATACGTGCGGCTACGCGCGTATCTTATAAAATCCAGTGTACTTTTGTTCGCGCCTGCTGCGCGAACAAAAGTACGCGCTCGCGCAAGTATTTAAAATCTGCCCCTTATCTTTCATGCTTCCCAGCTTCCTATTCCTTCTCTGTTTTTCACCCGCTCCTTGGTCCCCCATTTCCACCCTTTGTACTCACGCCTTCTCCAACATTCTATCTTCCTCTGTCTCCCATCCCTTCACCAGCCCCAGCTCCTTCCTTGTCACTCATTCCCTCCCTCCTTTCTTCTGCCGCTTGACCCTACTGAGCCTCCTCTTATCCCTCTTCCACTGCCTGTCTCACAACAGCCAACTCTCTCACAATCTCCCCAGCCCTCCATTCTTTTCCTGCTTTCATCCCCAGTTCCTATTTAGCATCTGCTCTCCCGTCCCAGGCCCCCACTGTTTTTCCTCCGCAATGGTACATTCTTCCCCTGCTCTCCCCCCCCCCCCCCCCAGTTCCCATTCTTCCCTTGCTATCGCCCTCAGTCCCCATTCTTACCCGATCACTTCCCCAGTCCTCATTATTTCCCTGCTCTCTCCCCCACTACTGGAGCCACCTGTCCGTCCCCTGCTCTCATGCCCTAGTCCCCATTCTTTCCCTGTTCTCCCACCTCAGCCCCCATTTTTCCCCTGCTCTATCCCCCAGTCCCAATTCTTCCCTAGCTCTCGTCTTCACCTGCTCTTCCCAATCCCCCAGTGACAGACCCCCATTCTTCCCCTGTTCTGCCCCACAGTCCCATTTATTCCCTGTTCTCCCACTCCCCCAGTCTCCCTTTTATACCTGTGCTCCTCCTGCTGCAGGCACTGCACCTACTTCTTCTTCTGGCCCATGCTTCTATGTGATCCTTGGGGCTCTGCTCCATAGAGCCCCATGAGGCTCATAAAACTGCTGTTTGGGCTGCATGCTCAAACTGCTAAAGCCTGAGCCCTGCAGGGATCTGTTGAGACAGAGTCCCACAGTTGAAACTGCAGGGCTGAAAAGTCTGCTATGGGCTTGGAAGGGACACCAGCCTGCAGCCAAGGATAGTTAGAAAAGGCATAGCATGGACCTGCTTCTCATGCACAGCCAGCCCCCGCGGTGGGCCAGCGGTGCCCTTGAGCCATGGCACCTATTGCCGGGACCGTATTGTCCATAGGCTCTGACTCAAGGTTCTCTGGCTGCCCCCTTTACCCCATGTCCAGTGGCAGGCCCCTCTCCCCTTTCTTTCTCTCTCGTACCTCCTATTCCTCTCGAGCTCTATATCTTTCTGCAACAACAACAGGAAAGGCTTCAGAAAATTAATCTAAAATCATCAAAAGACCTGTGAGTCATGATGCACCAACATGATCTGAGGAAGGGCCAATCTTTCTTCCACGCAATTTTATTCATAGCATAACCCTGAGTGGTTGGGGATCCCCCAGGACAGATTTGCAAGCCACTTCACTCGGTCATTCGTCCTTCAGCCTTGTGCCCACTGCCCAATTAATTTTCAGACCCATAGCCACCTCTGAGATTTTGACATTAAACTAAACAATGGATTATTTCATTTCCCAAACCCTTCCCAGAACAATGCTGTAAAATCACATAATTAGCAATCATACTTTTAAATATTCAGTTTTGTTTTGTATGTAGATAGATAGATAGATAAATATGGGGTAATATTCAGTAAGGCCTCGACAGACATATTATCCAACTAAAGGGGTTTATTTACTAAAGGTTTATCGTGTGCTTTAGGGCC